>NW_012267234.1:1294709-1303783 GCF_000151885.1 Dipodomys ordii
TGTGTGTATGTGTTGCCGAGGACTGCAACCAGAGCCTCTAGACCTGGTAAGCTGGTAAGTACTCTATCATAAAGCACTTGATTAGGCTTATGTCTATATTAATACAAGGATAATAAGGAACCAGAAAAGAGAAGGTTAGCATTTCTCTTTTGTTCAGGTTCATATTAGTTTATTTTATTTTTATTGTAAAGATACTGTACAGAGGCATTATAGTTACACGAATAAGGTAATGAGCACATTTCCTACCGAGCATTGTTACACCCTCCTTTGTTTTTCTACCATCCCTTCCCTTCCACCTCCCCAACTCTTCTTAATGAAAAAGATTTTCTTCTTCCTTCATCCATAGATTTTATTAAAATATATCAGTTAAGTTTTTCCAAGTATTTGTACTGCTTGAGATTTATAACACTTGATCAAGTTTTTAGTTTTAGAAATTTCTTGGTTATTATGATATAACATTTTGCACATTTCCCCTGGTTACATGAATATTACTCCTCTTCATGCTCCTTAAGTCCAATTTGTGTATATTCCAACCCTTTCTCTCTTTTCTTGGTTCAGAATGAATAATTTGAACGACTTATCTTTTTAACGACTTTTGAATGACTTATCTTTGTAAAGATGCTGTCACAGTTACATCAGTAAGGTAACGAGTGCATTTCTTGTTGGGCATTGTAAACTCCTTTTTTCAAATCACAAATCCTTTCTTCATCTCTGTTTAATCTACTATTAAACTCATTTTCTTAAAATTTGAAATTCAACAATTTTATGTCTACATGTAGAATTTCTATTCTATCTTTTTATTCATTCTGAATCTTTGATGATATTTTTTCATATCGTCATTTCCTTTTGAAGACATTAAGTAGTTATTTTGTGCATTTGAATTTAAAAATTCTAATACTTGGGGTCATAGGAGTCTCTTGCTGTGGTCATTTTTTTTCTTTTAGGAATTTACCACTATTTGCATTAATTTTTCAGGTTTTTTTAAACTAATGATGCTTATTGGCTATGAAAAGTTGAGAAAACTATATGAAACATCATATAAGATTAGAAGTGGATTACCATAGTTCCACAATAAATGAACTTCTGAAGATTCTGATAGTTTCTCAATTTACTCTCAATCTCTAAAACACAGGATTTTTGGGTTACCAACTGAAATCTTGAAATATTTTTTATGAATTTTATTCCTTATTGAGGTTTATATATCAGCCTCTTTGTTCCTAGCCCCTAAGTAGCTACTCTTATATGCTTCAACCTTTTGGTTTTTTATTTCTGCTAAGGATTTCTAGATCTGTTTCATACAAAGTTGTGGTAAATGAGTAGAATTTGGACTTCATTCAGTGAAGTTTTGTCTTCAAGTAGATAATTTTATCTGCTACAAGTAGGCACACATGACTGGAAATGGAAAATTTATATATTCTAATTTAACTCTAAATTTTCTCATAGTATTGAACAGGAATTTCAATTTTTACCTTTATTTTTATGGTGCTTTGAATAATATATGCCTCGTTAAACTGCAAGTTCTAAGGAGAAAATTCCTGAATATTATTTTGAGTCCCAAATAATTAGAATAGTGCCTGGTGCAGAGCACAAAAGCAAATGTTCTTGGGTCAGGTTGATTTTGAGTATTTGCAGTGAATAGCATGAAACAATAAATTCAATTAGGAGCTCCAGAGTAAATTCTTGAGTAGGACAAGAGAAGTAAACATGTCAACAGACAATGTATTAAAGCGCCTCCTGCCATGGGACTTGGAAGGTATTTGTCAGTGGTGTGAAACGAGAACAATACTTTACTTAAGCCTTTAGGAGGGCAGGAGGGCAGAGAAGGCACTAAAGGTTCTGATAACTGAAACTGGTAGACCCCAAAATATTTATGACCTTGCTTTGAAAGTGCCCATTACCGTGATTTGAGAATAGAAGAGACATTTGGACAAACAGTTGCCACAGGCCCAAATGCTAGTAAGAACTAGCATTTGAAATTCTGTGTGCTGAGAATTCACATACTGCATTATTTCATAGGAAAAAGTGCTGTTGACTATAGTAACTCTTAGAATCTCATGCTTGTAAGATACTTTGGATACCATTGATATAATATAAAATACACTGGAAACATGTTGACTCCCTGAGGGGTCTAGCTAAAAATAAATAAGTGGATGGCTTGTTTTGTATCTTTAGTATCAGTATTGCTTTGGGGAGGAAAATATAAGATTTGATAACTTTGTTTAAATGATTCAAGAGTGAGCAGAATGTTTCATGCAGAATGTTTCATACAAGATAGTTCAAATTCAAAATAGGGAACATTTATTATTTGTCAATGCTAGCAGTGTTAAATCAAAGATTAAAAATAATTTAGTAGGTTAATGAGCATAGCACTTTGCTAGAGTTTGGCATTAATCTCTCCTCTCCTCCCCTCCCCAACCCTCCCCTCTCCACCCCTCCCTTCCCCTCCCCTCCCCTCTCCTCTTTTCTTGTGTCAGTCATGGGGCTTGAACTCTGGACCTGAGTGTTGTCCCTCAGCTTTTAGATCAAGACTAGGGCTCTACCACTTGAGCTACAGCGCCACTTCCGGTTTTCTGGTGGTTTACTGGAGATGAGAGATTCAAGGTCTTTCCTGCAATCCTCATATCTCAGCCTCCTGAGTATAAACATGAGCCCGGCTTCTCTCTCTCTCTCTCTCTCTCTGTGTGTGTGTGTGTGTGTGCGCGCGCGCGCTAGTCCTGAGGCTTGAACTCAGCCTGGGCACTGCCTTTAAGCTTTTGCTCAAGGCTACTGCTGTACCACTTGAGCTATAGCCCCACTTATGGCTTTTTTCTTTTATCTAGTAATTTATTGAAGATAAGAGTCTTATGGACTTCTTCCCGGGGCTGGCTCTGAACTATGATCTTCAGATCTCAGCTTCCTGAATAGTGAGGATAACAGGCATCAACTACTGCACACAGCAATATTTTCTTTCTTTGATTTTAGAAGGCAACGTTATTTATTTAGTGTCTTGTGCTGAGTAAATACTATGTGTGCAGTTCTGTTCTGGGACCCTGGGCTCTAGCCAGGCTGGTAGGAGACTTCATTTTATGGGACACTCAATTATACTGAGCTGAGTGTGTGTAACAGTGTGTTGAGAAGGCTTGGGGAACCTGAAAGAAAACGTGAATACATTGTCATCATAGGACGTTGAATAGAACTTATTCAAGGCCACCAACAACAAGATTAGTAATTCTCAGAATAGGAGTGTCTAAGAGTTACTATAATCAGTACACAGGCCCTAGACTACTGCCTGATTTGAGACTTCTACTGTTTTCAACCATCTAATTTTTATTAAACATCTCTATGGAATGGTATAAGACTCAATGGCTAGAATTAAGAAACAAGGACTAGTGTCACTGAAATCAAATGCCATACAGGTCTTTTCTATGAGTCAGTGCAGCTTTCTGGTGAGGAGCAATCAGGAACTCTGATGTTGGATTTTGGTTTACCACTTGTTAACCTGATATCTTAGGGCAAAATTCTTTTTTTTACTTTTTATATGATTTTTATTGTAAAAATACTGTACAGAGGGGTTACAGTAACATGAGTAAGGTAATGAATACATTTCCTATCGAGCATTGTTACCTTCTCCTTTGTTTTTCCCCTACCATCCCTTCCCTCCCCACCTCCCCAACTCTTCCCTCCCTACACCAAAGTTGTAAAGTTTGCTTTCAACATAGTGTCTTGTACATTGTTACAATGGATCAACCTCTATCCTTATTTCAGCATTTTGTTATCTCCCTTCTCCTCCCCAAATTAGAAACATGTATATACAAGATACAGGGCACTGACATTAAATACAGTAAATACAGTGGGGGAAGAACATGCAAGAGAAACAAAAAAAAATCACATAGTACATTTTAAATATGTTAAAAAAATGGCAAGAAAGAAAAAAACAAGTTGTGTCCCTATCTTGGGGTTCATTTCACTTAACATCATCTTATTTGTTCATAGTGTACATAGCTTTTGACCTTTTGACATAACTTGTCCTAGACTTATTCTAGTTATTGCAAATAAGGGAAACCATGGGACCTATGTTTTTTTGGGCTTGGCTTACTTCACTTAATATAATTTTTTCCAAGTCTTTCTATTTCCTAACGAATGGGGAAATATCATTCTTTCTGATAGAGACATAGAATTCCATTGTGTGTGTATACATATATATATACATATATGTGTATATATATGTGTGTATATATACTTATATATGTGTATATATACATATATGCTATATATAGCATATATGTATATATACACATATATAAGTATACTATATATAGTATATATGTATATACACACACACATATATATATACTATATATACTATGCATATATATACTATATATACTATGTATGTATATATTTTATATATACATATATGCTATATATATTTATATAATATATTTATATATACTATGTATGTATATATATGTGTGTATATACATATATACATATACACATATATACATATATATGTTATATGTATATATATGTATATATACACAATAGAATATATATAATATATGGAATATATGTAGTATATATATGTGTGTGTGTATATATATATACACACACACACATATATATATATATATATATATATATATATATCACATTTTCTTGATCCATTCATCTACGGAAGGGCAGCTGGATTGGTTCCAAATATTAGGTATGGTGAATAATGCTGCGATAGAACAACCATAAACATGGTTGTGCTGGTAGCTTTAGTATGGTCTTGTTTGTGATCATTTGGGTAAATGCCCAAAAGTGGGATTGCTTGGTCATAGGGGAGCTCTATGTGGAGTCTTTTGAGGAACCTCCATACTGCTTTCCAAAGTGGTTGAACAAGTTTACACTCCCACCAACAATGCAGTAGGGTTCCCTTTTGGCCACATCCCCTCCAGCATCTGTTGTTACTAGATTTCTGGATTATAGCCATTCTAACTGGGGTGAGGTGGAATCTTAATGTTGTTTTGATTTGCATTTCTTCTACGGCTAGAGAAGTTGAGCATTTCTTCATGTCTCTATTGGCCATTGTTTTTTCCTCTTCAGAGAAGTTTCTCTTTAACTCTTTAGCCCTCTTATTTATGGGCAGTTGTTTCTTTGAGGATTTGTTGTTGGGGGTTTAGTTTTTTTAGTCCTAAGTATATTTTAGATATGAGACCATTGCCCATTGTATAGCTACTGAAGATCTTTTCCCATTCTGAAGGCTTTCTATTGATCTTGCTAGCTATGTCCTTTGCCATGCAGAAACTCTGCAGTTTCTTGCAATCCCATTTGTCCAACCTTTCTTTCATTTGTTGTGTTTCTGGGCTTTTATTAAGAAAATTTTGGCCTGTGCCAAGGAGCCTAGGGCAAAATTCTTAACTTCAGAATTTCTATTCTTGATATGGTGGTAAAACTTACTGATAAGTTTTAGAAGAGAGCCTTTTCTGATGAGTGCCCTAAGGAAACAAAGAAAATTCACAGTGCAATTGAAAGTAATGTCATATGTGCAGAATCCAGAGACAATGACAATGATCTTGAACACTGAACTAGCTTACTTTACTGCCTATTTTAACACTAATGTGTGTTCTGAGGTTCTTGAGTGATTTTCTTCCATTCTGTGTCATCAGTCTCCTGCTTTAAGTGGTGGCAAGAGAGACCTCCTTACAGGAACAAACTAACTCTAGATTTCATAGAAATCCAAAATACTGATGTTGTCCTATTCCACTGTAAGATCTCATAACATCTCTTTCTGCTACAACTCAGACTAGATCTATAATCCTTGGATATAATATCAGAAAATGAAATAAATACTATGTTACTGGTCCACACAGTATTCAGAGAGTGGAGGTTATTTGACATTCATTTACTACCTCATAGTGTAGGTCTTGTGTTTTAGAGTCAAAAATCACTGACCCTCTTTATCTCTGACAATCTAATAACTGAAATTTTCCCTTCAGTTCATACTTTAGAGAAGAACAACCCATAAATTGAAAAATAATCTAATTACTTTTAGGATAAATTAAAAAGCTTTGACTATATTAGGACATTTTAATACAAAAGTCATTTTGGAACTTCCCAGGATCTAATCTGTTTAAAAGCAGAACCTCTTCCTATTCTGTGTGCTAGCCCTTTACTTTTCATTGTCTTATGCTTTTTACACATCTTCAATCTGTAGCCTCCTCTCATTTCAGTTTAGCTGGCACGTTTCTGTTTTGGTCATTTCAATTTCCATCTGACAACTTCCTAAATTTTGTATCTTGTCTTACCTAAATTCTTTAAAGGGCTTTGACAGACTGTATTTTCATCCCAATTAATGATGAATCTTCATTTCTTAGAAAACTACCTTCAAACAGCCATTTATCAGGCCACATGTCCATACTTCACACATTATCTATTGGGACTGTTTTAAGTGTGTCTTTGCATGCCTGCTCCTCCGTACTGCTTACATTAATCTTTGTTTAAGTGGAGACGCAGATTCATTTATCTCCAGTATTCCATTCAACATCTGACAGGCATGTGCACATGTGTATCTTAAACAAATATTTGTTGAGTGAAGGATTGCTAGAGCAAAGGCTTGACATTTCGAGAGGATGAGGGAGAGACAGGATGATTCAGGAAAGGGCAGCTCTCCTTCACAATGCCAGAACTTACTTTCTAATGTATGTTTATAAACTCTTACCCAAACTTTTGTAGAGCAGTTTTATTTTAGGTGTTAGGATTTAGAGTTAGGATTAGATTTAGAAAGCAGACATGAAACATGTACTGAATAGTATTAATTAGTAGCAGCAAAAGTAGTATAACATTCCATAATCAAATAAATGAATATGTTTGTAGGAGAAGGGACACACATTGACAAATAAAGTCTTAAAAATTTTTGGCGGGGGAAGCAGGTCTGATAACTGAGTTGCAGAGAGCAGAGGTACTTGTTCAAAGATTCATGATGAGCACATGATGGATCTTTGAACTATGATATCCTCAACTGATCTCACCCTTCGTTCCTCTTCAGTAACAAATAAACACTGTAATACATTCAAAAAATTCTACAAGTTCAGCCAATAAATTTTATGTCTATGAAATTTTTAGTTTATGAAATTACTTTCAGTTTTTAGTGCTTTGGGGGTTTTATGAACGAGTGATAGTGAACCTAAATTTAGATCACTTCCTGTTGCTTATTCCATTGGATGCAAATCATTGGCCTAAGGATGGAATTGTGTGCTGACATGATTTTCTTTCCCCTGTATGTACTGAGAGAATAGTGTGCTTAAAAGTAAATGCTGAGGTGGTAAAATCAGAAGATTTCACATTGAAAAATGTTCTTTGAAAAATCCAAGAACCTATTTAACATTCAAGTTTGGTTTAGTTACTCGGGTAGTTTAGCTCTCTGAGTGTGAATCTTCATAAAAACAATAAGGAGGGCTGGGAAGATGGCTCAGTGGTAGAGCGCTTGCCTTGTGCCTGAGGCCCTGGGTTCGATTCCTCAGCACCACATAAGCAAAAAGAAAAAAGCCGGAAGTGGCACTGTGGCTCAAGTGGTAGAGCGCTAGCCTTGAGCTGAAGAGATGAGGGACAGCGCCCAGGCCCAGAGTTCAGGCCCCATGACCAGAACCCCCCCCCAAAAAAAAAACAATTAGGATAGTTCTCATGAAGACTTCTTTTGAAAATTTAATGAGAAAATACACATCGAAATTTTAGCAAAGTGTCTGCTGAGTCTCCGTTTCTTTTTTAAAATTTTTATTTTGATATGTTTTTATTGTAAAAATACTGTACAGAGGGGTTACAGTTACATGAGAAAGGTAATGAGTACATTTCCTATGTAGCATTGTTGCCTCCTCCTCTGTTTTTCCCCTACCATTCCTTCCTTCCCACCTCCAGAAATGCACTCCCCCTCCCACCCTGCCTAAATTATAAAGTTTGTCTTTCAACATAGTTTATTGTGCATCTCATTGCTACAATGGATCATCCTGTGTCCCTATTTAAGAATTTTGTATTTTCCCTTCCCCTCCCCAAATTAGAGAAGTGTATATAGAAGATGCAGGGCACCGATATCAAATACAGTGAAAACAGGGGTTATACTGTGGGGTAGGGACACAAAGAAACAAAAAAAATCACATAGTACATTATACATACATTAGAAACAATAGCAAGAAAGAAAAAACAAGTTGTGTTCCTATCTTAAGGTTCATTTTCTTAAATCATCTTATATGGTCATATGTACATAGCTTTTGACCTTTTCTGCTTGTCCCAGATGTACACTAGTTATTGCAAATAAGGGAAACCATGGGACCTATGTTTCTTTGGGCATGGCTTACTTCACTTAATATAATTTTTTCCAAGCCTTTCCATTTCCTAACAAATGGGGCCATGTCATTTTTTCTGATGGAGACATAGAATTCCATTGTGTGTGTATGTGTATATATATATATATATACATATATATATATATGTATATATGTGTGTGTGTGTGTATACATATACATATATACAGCATTTTCTTGATCCATTCATCTACTGAGGGGCAGCTGGGTTGGTTGTTTCCATATCTTAGGTATTGTGAATAATGCTGCGATAAACATAGTTGTGCTGGTAGCTTTAGTATGGTCTTGTTTGTGATCATTTGGGTAAATGCACAAAAGTAGGATTGCTGGATCATAGGGGAGCTCAATGGAGTCTTTTGAGGAACCTCCATACTGCTCTCCAAAGTGGTTGAACAAGTTTACACTCCCACCAACAATGCAGTAGGGTTCCCTTCTGGCCATATTTTTGTTCATTTCAATAAACATCATTTTATTTTTTTATTGTGAAAATACTGTACAGAGGGGTTAAAATTGCATGGGCAAGATAAATGAGTACATTTCTTGTCAAACATTGTAGCCTCCTCCTTTGTTTCCCCCTCCCTTCCCATAATCTCCCCCCCCACCATCCACCCCGCTCCCCCTGCCCCCCCACCAAAGTTGTAAAGTTCGGTTTTGACATAACAACTTGTACATCTCATTGTTGCAATGGGTCCACCTGTATCCTTATTTAAACAATTTGTTTTTCCCCTTCCCCTCCACAAATTATACCGACAT
>NW_012267234.1:1309351-1362453 GCF_000151885.1 Dipodomys ordii
GATTAAAAGACCATCTATTTAGAGAGGAATGTGAGTATATTAAGAAAAGGGAAGGGACATAGAGGAGAAATGAAAAACTTTAAAAAATGCTTAAAATAAGGATAAGAACCATGTGGTTCTTATCCTTGCTCCTGTTGATGTGATGAGTTATATTAATTGATTTGCATATATTGAACCAGCTTTGCATCCCTGAAATGAATCCTGTTTGATCGTAGTGTATGTCTGGCCACATTTCTTAGAAAACTATTGACTATCTATATATCTATGTATTTATGTTTGGGTTTTTTTTAACTGTATTTTTTTGTCTTTTCTTTTTTGGTACTGGGGATTGAACCCAGGACGTTCCACTTGCTAGGCAAGCGCTTTGCCACTGAGCTACATCCCAGCCCTGTATCTATGTATTTATGTATGTATGTATCTATCTATCTATGGTTACTATTATAATTGTTACTAGTTGTATTTAAGTTAATTCTTTTTTATTTTTAATACATTTTTATTGTAAAAATAATGTACAGAGGGTTTACAGTTACATGACAACTTAATTCTTTAAGCCAGCTTTCCAACCTTCTTTAAATTATTAAATGTGAATTAAAATATTTAGCTTTTATTTTGTAGTAAACAATAGTTTTGATGGGGCTTGTGAAAATTTGCATTTTGTTAAAGTGACATATAATTAGGATGAAATTAAAACTAGGAAAGTTGTAGAATATATTTTCAAGAAAGTTAAGGAGGGCATTTATTTGTTTGGTGAATACGAACTTTTATTTATTTACTGTTTACTCATTTATAATAACTTTTTTGTGTGTCCTGGAGCTGCAACTTAGGTCCTGGGCACTATGCCTGAGCTTTTTTTGCTCAACGCTATCACTCTACCACCTGACCTACAGTGCCACGTCCTGTTTTAAAATGTTTAATTGGAGATCAGAGTTGCATAGATTTTTCATCCTGGGTTGGCTTTGAACCATGATCCTCAAATCTCAGCCTCTTGAGTAGCTATGATTCCAGGTATGAGCCACCAGTTCCAACTTTATAATAACTTTTTTAAAGCTGTAGATGAGGTTGACTGATAGTGAGAAAACCGATAGTATATTTTTCCTACATTTAGGAGATAAACCTAGTCATTACCATAAAAGTAAAGGTAGCTGTACTGCTTTTATGGGTGCTTATTGTCAACGTTTCCTCTCCTCATATTTTTGAGGACTTTTATCATGAATACATGTTTAATTTTGCCAATTGTTTTTCTTCCTCTGATGATGTGACTTTCTTCTTTAGATTGTTAATTTGGTGGATTACATTGACACATTCTATACCAATTCTGAATCTCTAGCAATAACGCATTTGACCACAATGTAAAATTCTTTTGATGTATAATGAGTCCCATTTTGTTAAGGATTTTTGAATTTGTATCCATAAAGGGTATTATTTTCTAGAGTTTGTTTTTTAGTATCATTATCAGGCTAATACTAGATTAAAAAAATGAATACAGCAGTGCTTTCTACTCTCCTATTTTCTTTTTTTTATTTATTTTTATTGTGAAAATACTGTACAGAGGGCTTACAATTACATGGGCAAGATAATGAGTACATTTCTTATCAAGCATTGTAGCCTCCTCCTTTGTTTCCCCTTCCCATCCCTTCCATCCTTTCCCCCACCCCCCACACCCAATTCTCCCTGCCCCCCAAAGTTGTAAAGTTTGTTTTCAACATAACAACTTGTACTTCTATTTTCTGTGTTTTATTTAGGTACTAGGAATTGAGCAGACAGCCTCTTACATGCAATGCACATGCTCTACTTCCGAAGTCCATCCCAGCCTTCTGTATTCTGGATGAGACACTGTAGAGGTATTGTTATTTGTTCTTTAAATGTTTACATTTTCTATCGAAGCCCCCTACACTTGGAACTTTCTATTTTAGGAGTTTTAATATCACAGGTTCAAGGAAGTAGCGCATTTCATCTCAGTTGTTGGATTAACATGTACCTGAAAAGCTTCTGTTTTATTCCCTTATTATCTTTGTGAAGTGAAGGGTCTGTTCTCATATTTCCAGTTTCATTCCTGATGCTGGTAACTTGTGTTTCCTTTCCTTTTTTCCTTTACCAATTTTGCTAGAGTTTCCTGAATATTATTGATTTAAAAAAACTCAACTATTTGTTTCACTGATTTTGTCTGTTGCTTTTCTGTTTTCAATTTAATTTATTTGTGCCTTTGTGTTGGTTCTTTTCTTTTTATTGCTTTGTGGTTTTCTACCTTTTCTTTTCTTGGTTGCCGTTGTGGGAGGTTAGAAAGTTGACTTAAGGAATTTGTTTTTTCTCGTATTAAAAATACATTTCAATATTGTTTAGGTGGGCTTTTATAATTCTGTTATTTTATATTTTTACTTTCACTCACTTCAGTGTTTGCATTTACATTATTATATTGTTATTTAATTTACACTGTCTCATAGATTACTAGAAATCCATTACTGATTTGCTAAGTGAAGATTTTTCATCTTTCTATTATCAATTCCTAGTTGTATTCCATCATGGTTAGAAAAGAACTTTTGTTTGATTTTAGTTCTTTTAAGGTTGTTGTTTCATGGGGCCTGAACTTTGGGCCTAGGCACTGTCCCTCAGCACTTTAGCTCAAGGCTAGTGCTCTGCCACTAGATCCACAGCACCACTTCTGGGTTTTTCTGCTTATGTGGTGCTAAGGAATTGAACCCAGGGCCTCATGCATGCGAGGCAAGCACTCTACCACTTAGCCATCTTCCCAGCCCTTTCTTTTAAGTTTTTTTAAGATTTGTCTTATGCTTCACTATCTGCTTTGTCTTGATTTGTGTTCCTCTTTGTTTTCTCTAGCTGGCTGGAATTATTTATGAATACTGATTAGATTCTGTTGTTTATGGTTTTACTAAGTTCTTCTGTATACTTGTTGGTTTTCTGTTTAGACACTATACTAGTTGCTTAGAGAAGATCTTGAAATCTCCAACCTATAATTGTGGATTGCTTACCTTTTTCAGTTTCAGGAGGAGGCATGCCTCCTTGCAAAATTAAAAATTGGTTCCACATTGCCCTTCATGGAAGCTCAAGGTCAAGGCATGGTTCTTAGTCCTAATGCATGAAGGTGGAAGTTTGGCTTTTTAATAGTTTTTCCCTAGCACTATGTTAGTGGTGACAGCATATTCACTGGTCATTGTGTTGTCTTGACTTCCCACTAAGCCTCCCATCCCAGTGGGAAGAAAGAGTGCTCATGGGTAAGAGAGTTATGACATTTTAGTTGGTCCTTTCTGACTCTACCTGAGCTATGATGTTGAATATCCTTATGTAGCTTTCTAAGGGTGGAAGTAGCTTTCCATCTGATTTTGGTATGTATGGGTGGAGAGTGTGCCTGTGTGTCAAAGCAGCATTAATGTGTTCCTCAGCATAACTGAACTTTAGACATTCCCTGCTTGTTGACTTCTGACTCTTTTCTTTCTAACATTGGCCTTTGAAACTTGTAATACCTTTCTCCACCTCTTTGAGATATATGTCCTTTTTAAAAACATCTCTAATCAGTTTTACAACCCAAGAAAGTCTTTCTGGAGGATCTGGGACACACCTATTTGAAATGTAAACTTGAAGGAGATAGTTCATCTCTCAGTCTCTGTGGGAAAGAAGAAAAATCATTTCTTGGGTGTCACTTAGCCAATGCAGATGGCCTAGTTACTAAGACGTTCCTGAGTCTACTTGGGAGACTAAGGAACAATTCAATATACTGGATACATCATATTGATCAACCTCGCTTCAACATTCTTTGCTGTTTCCCACCAGTTTACACTAGCACTTACAAATCCTGCTTTTTCTTGAATTGGAGTGGAAGTTAGGTTTTATCTATCACTACAGTAGTCTTGTAGCACTGTTCAACTTTGTTCACTGCAGTTTTCACTTGGAGAGGTGGGTAGTTGTAATGGAATAATTACTTTCTAAAAGTTTCTGTCTTTCTGAGACTCAACTTTCCTGGATCACAGCTGGAAAGAACAGTATTTTGTTTAGGCCTTTACTTTGGAATCTTTGGATTTCTATCATTTCCAGCTCTAATCCTGGTGTATATGATCCCAAAACCTTCCAGAGAATCCACTTACTATAATGTTTAAGTCTTTGCCTCTAGTCAGTCTACCTACATCTCTCTACATTTTAGTTTTGCTTATCTCATGCATACTATCCAAAGTTACTAGTTATTTTCTTAGTCTAACAGAGTAACATAGACTGGGTGATTTAAGTAATAAAAATGTATTTCTATTAATTCTGGAGCTCAGGAAGTCTGAGATCAAGCTACTCATATACCAGATTTATATCTTCATTTGCAGATGCCTGTCTTCTTATATAATTACATGAGAGCAGATAAAGAGCCAAGATCCATCCTGTCTCTTAAAAAGGCTCTAATCCTATCATGAGGGCTCCAGCCTCACGATATCATCTACCCCCAATTCCCTTTCAGAGGCCATGCCTGTTCATACATCTCCACATTCCAGTATATGAATTGAAAGGACTCAATTTAGCTCTCAGCAGTTATGCTTACTGGAAGCAAGAGAGAAAAAACACACCACTGTTGCATCTTTCCAGAAATAAAATTCTTGTTTATTATGTTAATGTCAAGTTTTCCTTCTGAACCTTCTCAGTCTTCTGGAAGTTGTCATGGCAGAAGCTTTGGTTTTGTAAGAGATATTGCTATACTTTACAAGCATTTAAAAGTTTTATGGTCATTGTCATATGTAAGGAATTGAACACCTTTACCTTATCTTTTACAGAAAAAAGTAATACTAGAATAAGTTTTCATAGTGGGAATGAATTTAGAATATAATCAAACTTTTCCATGTCAAAAATGTCCTTGTCAGTGATGAGACCAATGTTTGTAGAGTATGTCTCTCTCTGGAAGTTAGCTTGTGCTTGTGTGCTACCAAAAAAATACAAACAAGACCTACAGACTGCAAGGGGACAGACATTACAGAAACTTGAGAAGATGGAGTTTTTTTTAACCTTCTCCTTGAACACTTCTTTATATAAAAGCCTCTACCTCACCTTTTCATCTTTTCCTCATCTTTAACAAACCAGTTTGGGACTATTTAACATATTCTGTGGACCTTAAATCAAACCTCGTGTTGCAGTTTCTCATACAAAGATTCCAAATGGTTCTAAACCAACACACTTGCACCTGATTATTGACAGTTTGAAGGCAGTATGGGAACTATGTGGTCAAAAGGCACATACCATGTTGAGCAGTGCCAGGCAATGGCCACTGGATCTGCAGACACAGAGGGATGGAGGAGGGAGAGCAGCTAGATACCATTCAGCAAAGAGTCATAGAAGAGCCTGTTATTTTTTTGGTGGGGACGGGGTGATAAACCAGTTGGAAGCACACAACCGCTGGAAGGTATGGTCTCTTAGAAGCTAGTACAGGCGATCAGAAGTTCATGGCACACTTGTAACTCACACTGCACTTCAGTTGAGAAACTGCCCAATTATAGAGATGATTGTTTCTCCATCTATTATTTTTTAATATATTTTTATTGTAAAGATACTGTACAGAGGGGTTATAGTTACATGAGTAAGGTATTGAGTACATTTCTTATCTAGCATTGTTACTCCCTCCTTTGTTTCCCCCATACCAACCCTTTCTTCCCCACCTTCCAAACTCCTTCCCCCACCCCGAATCTTTTTTTTTGGGGGGGGTCCGGTTGTGGACCTGAACTTGGGCCTGGGTGCTGTCCCTCAGCTCTTCAGCTCAAGGCTAGCGCTCTACCACTTGAGCCATAGCGCCACTTCCGTTTTTTTCTTATGTGGTGCTGAGGAATCGAACCCAGGGCCTCAGGCATGTAAGGCAAGAGCTCTACCACTGAGCCACCTTCCCAGCCCCCCCACCCCGAATGTTTAAAGTTCATTTTCAACATAGTGTCTTGTACATCTCATTGTTACAATGGGTCAACCTGTATCCTTGTTTCAGCATTTTGTTATTCCCCCTCTCCTCCTCAAATTAGAAAAATGTGTATACAAAATGCAGGACACCAGAATCAAATACAGTGACAACAGGGTTCCATCTATTCTTTTCTCTAATTCCTACCACAGTGCCAAAAGTCTAGGAATAATTAATCCTCAATAAATGGTCATTGAATACATTTATACAAGAATGGATATCATGGTCTCCAACTTATATAAAACAGGTCTCTGTTTTAACCTCCTGTTATTTATTTATTAAATTCTCCTAATAAAGAAATTAGGGTAAAAATAGGTATTTTTAAAGGTAAATAGCCATTTTTCAATTTCAAATACAGTCAAATATTTTTAGCTGACTAGTTTTAGAACATCCACATCCCAGGAAGGATGGAAATAATAAAACTACTAAATTGCCTGACTAATGATACATTGCAGCTTTAGTAACATAGGGAGTGTGGATTCCACCTTAATAATTGGAGCGAGAGGATCTTTGAAATTTCTCTACTTTACACAGATGTATTCTGCAGTTGGAAACATCAAACACTGGACCGACAGCTAACATCACAGATGTTTGAAAACAAACAAAAGGTGATTGTGATTTGATTATTTGTTTATTTCTGAAAGTTCTGAGAACAATGTACTGACACTTCATTTGGCTAACTGAGAAAATAAAAGACACTGCGTATATACCATTTCCCATCTCAAACAGGCACGTTTTCTGCCGTGCTTGTTTTCTTTTGTGATTGCTCTACATTCCCTTGAAATATTTCCTCAGTCTGTGCTTCTAAAACTGGTATTTCTTAAAAAGCTTGGCTTCAAAAATGTCAAACATAATGAAAAATGAAAATCACAAAAGAGAAAGTTGTTCACAGCCACTCCCCTGGGGTTCCCTCATGTTTCTGGGTCACCATGCCAACTCTCCATGTGGTAGAAATAACATCCATAGTATACTTAGCGGGGAGCCCCTTGTGGCTAGGGTCAGAGTGGGCTCCAAATAAACAAAGCCAAGCTCTCCTTGAAGACAATGTGCCATCTGTTCAGAAACTCTCTATATCACCCACCAAAGGAACTTCTCCTTTCAAAGTGTAGAAAAGGAGAGCTCCTTTGGAGGCATAAAAGGCCACTTTATTTTCATCATTTGGGGCTAGAGCAGATGAAGGATATAGGAGCTGAGACCTGCCCATGGGCGAACTTGACAAAGACCATCTGAAGGAAGTAGTGAATAAGCACTGGAGTTCTGAGGATTTCAGGATTCATAAAATCTGATCAGTAGAGAGGGGAAACAAATGGCACAGAAGTGAAGAACACTGACATCAGCAATGAGCTTTGTGTACGATGAAAATCCTTTCCTGTCTCTTAAAGATGAACATCTGAAATCAAGAGGAGTAACCTGCATGAGTTTTATCCTACACAGCTTCCATACATATTAACATGATATCACTGATTATCTCAGATCCAATCTATTGAGCATGTGCTATTATGCTACTCCCCCTCCCCCAGCAAGGACAAGAAATTGAAGACAGCTAAATTTGAACTCCAAATCATTAGCTTTGTAACCTTGGCAGGAATATGTAGTTATTCTCTCTCAGCTACAGTTTCTTATTTGCAAGCTGTTTGAAATAATAGCTTTGTCATTGGTTATGGTTATACTTAAGTGGGTTATAGATGTAAAAAGCTTAGTAGCGAGACATGAATTTCATAAATGATTCATAAATGTTGCTTATTATTATTTATGCCAACTATAATGAATATTTCTTTTATATGCTATGTGCACCACAAACTGAAAAAGAAGACAATTTTGTGTCTAACTTCTGAAAATACTCATAAGCAATGATGGCTTTTATGCAGAGCTAGAGGTATCTATAATAGTAACTACTGAATCTAATTGGCATATGTTTTCGATATTGAACATAGTGAATATTAATATATCATATATTTCATGTATTATGTGTTTATCTAAACTTTTCCTACCTCTATTGAGTACTAGAGTTCATATTGAAGAGTCTCCTGTCTTGATATTTGTTACAGACCCCAGAGTACCCATGTTCTTTCTAATTCTCCAAGTCACACTGTGCAGTGATTTTATAAAGGGAACTCACACCGGGATGAAACACCAGGCAATCAAGTTAAACCCAAACTCGTACCGCTTCCAATAAGTAGCCTAAATAGCCAAATGCCCTTCACAGCTTTTGAGAGGGCCATTCTGTCTGCTAGCTTTGTTCCAAACTGTTTCATTTGGAAACATGCATGTCACATCAGTGGGCTGTTGGCATGCTTGAATGTGATTCTGACTGTCAAAGGCTTGGGTTTTCCTTTGAGTTTGTCTCAGCTGCACAGCTTGGTTTGGAATGTCCTTGGGGAAAATGAGCACCAGTTCTCAGCTGAATTATGTACCAAGTTCCAGAAAGTTCATCATTTGACAATGTCAATTAATGAGTTATACTTCATAATGTCCTATGAGGACAGAAGGTGGGCATACCAGGAACTGTGAAGGATATGAGATTGTACTCTCTATGAAAGCTAACAAGTTAGTTTCATACATGCTGGAGGCAGACACAGACTCCTGGGTCAGTGACAAAAAAACTGTATTATGCATGGCATGAGATTCATGTTTACATTGTTTTCTCTTGTTCCCCAAAATGCCACGGGACAGTGCAGAGGTGGATGGTGGGAGGAAGGGAGGGATTCTGTGTCTGAGGATTCTACACAGGGTAAAAGAGCCTTTCTTGTAAGGGGTGATGGTGATCTGTGAGCAAGACTGTCCACACTTTGCCCTGAGACGTTCTGTTCAAACAAGACATCTGTCTTCTGACTTAGATGGAGACATTGTCTTTTTTTGCCTCAGGTTGTTCACAATGCACATATCTTTGAAATGTGTCCCAGAATAGAAGCTCTCAGCATCTTGCTTGGAAAATAGAAACCCATGAAGAATTGAAACCCATAGAAGGTAGCTTTGTATGGTAGTTCAGTTGTACCACATGGGCAGATGAGATGGAGATCCAAGACAGGCCCTCTCTGATTCATGTTTTCCAGAGCTGGTTTCTCTAAACTCTCATTGAAAGAAACATGTCTAGTCTAGCAAATAAGAAAAAACTAAAACCAAAAGTCATCTAATATTACATAACTGTGGAGAAAGGCAATGAGCTGTGGGCTGAAAAGATGTGTAATAGACTTTCACACTAACTCGTGTGTGACGGTGAACAAATTGCCTAAACACTAAAAGCCTCACATTTATTTATCAGATGGTGATAATAATATTGTCTATCACACAAGGTAATTGAGGACTCTAAAGAAGATAATGTGTTGATTTCTGACACACAGCCCTCGAAAATAGTGCTTGCTCTCTGCAGCAGACATAGTGGGTATACTGCTCAGGTATTATGGACACATTTTTATCTATTTCCATCCACCAACTGGCTCTAGGGGCTGCTCTAGGATTCACCCATACAACTACTCCAGGTGCCTGCTCTTTTATCTGGCAACCTTTCCTGAAGACATATTCAAGTTTAACTCCTTCACTGGCATCATGGCTAATAGTTGACCATAGCAAGGATTCAGAAGCCCACCTCCTTTGTATCCAGGTAGGATACATTCGGATGTGTAATTTATTCTTTAGAGTTTCAAAATGGATCAGGATGAAATTAGGCTTCACCTGAAACTACATCTTTGCTTCGCTTCTGCCCCTTTCCTTGAAAGTATATCTGTAATAAACCACTGATGTGTTAATAATATTGTTAATAGTAGTGTCTACTTACAAATAGAACATGAATGTGTAGTTTATGTTCTGCCTCCAGTAGTAAACTTGCCCTAAGATTTTATTGTCTGCAGTGTTTGAATTGGAAAGTATTCAACTTTACTGGACAGTCGTATTCTGATTTCCTCTAGTATATATCTCGAATCTGTCTTTATAATTGTGAAACATTGCAGATGAAAGGCATATCCCTTGCTCTGTATATATGTAAACCAAGAAATATTTTCCCAACATAAATACATTAAAGGAGGTCAGAATATTTTAGAAGACAAATTAGGGAAGATAGTGTTTTCTTTATTTTGTTGACCCACATATGTACTTAGCATTTTAATCTGTAAGAAGCACTTCACCATATTTCACACACACACACACACACACACACACGCACACACACACAGATGCTATTTTGTTTTGCTTTGAAATGTGAATTTTTCCCAATATCATCGACATATTAGGACGGTTCTACTGTGTCTTGAGTTTGTGCTTACATATATGCTATTTCTCCTATAGGTAACATTAGGCAAATTCAGATAACTACACTAAGTTGATCATGTAGGCAAACAAAAACCATGGATTCATGCACATTCACACATTAGTGCCCTTTAATATATACCAGCTACATTGGTTTGTGGCATAAATTACAGTGTTGTATTTTGCTCTTTTGTGTTCGTGAACTTTTCTGTGTAAAAAACCAAAACCCTGGGCTGGGAAGGTGGCTCAGTGGTAGAGCGCTTGCCTTGCATGCATGAGGCCCTGGGTTCAATTCCTCAGCACCACATAAGCAAAAAGAAAAAAGCCGGAAGTGGTGCTGTGGCTCAAGTGGTAGAGCGCTAGTCTTGAGCTGAAGAGCTGAGGGACAGTATCTAGGCCCAGAGTTCAGGCCCCATGACCAGACCCCCCCCAAAAAAAACAACAAAAAAAAACCCAAACCCTAACTCAGTTTTAACTAGAAACATGTTCAAGATTCCCAGTCAAAATCACCAGTAAGGCATGTAAAAGGAAAGCTTTATATACTGAAATAAATGAAAGAACATGTGATATTTTCTGAGCAATGAAGGAATCTACATTGTAAACCACCAGTTTCTGTCACTAAAAGAAAAGAAATATCTGTGACTTGGAGTGCTGTGGAGAAAAACCTGGCTTGAAGTGTTCACAGAAATAGAAAGATTGTTAAGCACATAGATTGGAGACAAAAGAGAAAGAGAAAAAAATGAGGATCAACAGTTCTCACAATGAAGGAGAAAGTGCTATCTGTATATAAGGACCTTCAGCAAAACCATCTAATTCTGCACAATAGCCTCCTTTTAGTACTAGTAGTATCTGGCATGGTGGTTTCAAACATTACTACAATTTCTAAAGCCTTTCACTATTGGGCAAAGCCAGGAGTACAGATGAGAAAGCCATTTAAAAGTGATCTGGGCCTGATGGGCTCACACTTGCAATCCCAGCTCTCTGGAGGTAGAGGCTCTGTGATTATGAGTTTGAGGTAGGCCTGGGCCTCATAGCAAGTTCCAGCTCAGCCTGGGCTACATAGTAAGACTCCATGAGGTTTTCAGTGCTGATGCCAGAAATTAAATGAACAAGGTGTTTGTTGAATTCAGTTTTTTTATTTTGACAAAATGAGTCGCTAATATAGATACATGTCTCAATGGACATATGTCTCAAAGGTAGAGACACATATACCAGGGTCTTTCTGCAAAATATTGTAAAGTTTGGTCATCTCTGTTTTCATGAAGTCACAGGCTGTATCTTTTCTTTTTCTGTTTGTTACATTTCTGTCCTATTTATTTTCAACTAGCAAAGTGCAAATATTGATGGTCACTACATGTTGTTTTGGAACATGTATACACGTGATGACTGAAAGCAAATGAATGGGGTGGAGAGATGTTGATCAAAGCTAAAAAAATTAGTCTAAAAGATCTACAGCACAGCATGGCAGCAATAGTTGATGATAGTGCATTGTATTCTTGAGAAAGTTGACATTATTTTCACCATGCACTCCGAAAAGCTACAATCTTTTTTTTGTGTGTGTGTCTGTTGTGGGGCTTGAACTCTGGGCCTGGGTGCTGTCCCTCAGCTCTTCAGCTCACGGCTAGTGCTCTACCACTTGAGCCATAGCGCCACTTCCAGATTTCTGAGTGGTTTATTGGAGTCTCACAGCCTTTCCTGCCTGAGTTGGCTTTGAACTGCAATCCTCAGATCTCAGCCTCCTGAGTAGCTAGGATTACAGGCATGAGCCACTGGCACCTGGCTTACAATATTTTTTTTACAAGTAATTCTAGACATTGCTTATGCATTCATAATCATTAACATGAAAATTACACTGCCATTTTTGCTAGGTTCCTATCAGGTTTTTTCCCAGTAGTGAAGCATTTTGCCTGTGGTTTTGTATGCCCTGTTGTATAACATGGTGATTTTAGGAATAGGAACTCTTTGTCATGCCATAAATCTCCTGTGCTCCTTTCTCTGCCTTCCTTCTTCTACTACTCAACTCTTAATCTTTCTTCAGATTTATCTCTAAAAACAAACACTGCATTTGGTTTATTGTCCATAGAAGCAAGGATTTGGAGTTGATATAATTTACTGGGGGGGTGATTCTAGGAAAAACCCATAGGAGGGGGTGGAAGACATGCCACAAATGGACAGAAAGCCTGTATACAGGGAGCATTGATTAGCCAGCTCCTTCTGTGGGCATCTGGGGTTGAAGTCTGCAGAGAACTCCAGAGGAATAGTGTGGAACACATTGTAGAACAACAAGTCTCTAATGCTTTGTCTTCCTACTCCCATCTGTCATTGTTGGAGGATTGCTCCCAAGGGCATTCATGCCCTAGCATTTCTTGTTGGGCCCCGGCATGGTGTGAGAGAAAGCCTGCAATTAGTCTCAGGTGTTTGCAGTAGAATGCTATTAGCATAGATTGAACTGGTGAATGTTTATGGGATAGTTGAGTGTGTGTGCGTGTGTGTGTGTGTGTGTGTGTGTGTGTGTGTGTGTGTGTGATCAGGATCTGCTACCTCTCTATTGACTTTCTTGTTAACAAAAATGCTCCCACTACATACTTCTTTAGACTTGCATTCTTTCCTTCATAGCACTTATCACAGTAACCATTTTTCATTTATTTATGGACATGTTTATTAGATACTCAATGGTGTGCTGGAGGCAGCTCACACCGTTCACAAGAACCAATTGTTCTACAAACCCATGAATATCCAATTGGCAGCTTGAAACAAATCATAGCAGGAGTAGGAACAGCATAGAAACTGGCAAATACCACAGCACACTTCCTCCTTGCAATTCTCCAGCCCCTTCTGAAGAGTCAGAAAATGTTTGTAAGCACAGAGGCTGAGTCTGGTTTGTGTTTCTAGTGTATGAACTCCATTGTTTCCCCTCTAGGCCACACAGTAGCTGGGGCCTCCAGTGACGACCCCCACTCACAGGTTGCCCGAGGCGACGGAGAATGTCTGCTTGGATTGTGAAGAGTGTCTGTCAAAGCCATGATATTAATCTTAGCAGAGTGGATATTGACCTCTTCTCAGCAGTAATTAGGGCACAGGAACCATTGCAACTTGATGCCAGATTGTCAGTGGTCAGTGGAATGGAGAGTAATAGCTGTGGGGCGAGGACATCACCCGATACATCATAAATGCTGAATATTATTTAACTCTAAGATCTCAAAGAAAAAAAAGTGAAGGCTCTGAATGCTTGCGGCAAAACGTTCACTTCTAGAGAATATGCTCTTGTTTTAAAAGTGTGCTTATACAGACTTTGCAAACCCAAATAAAAACACAGGTCGTCTGAACTTCATAACCAATAAATCTCTTTAGGATGCTAAATACCTATGATTTTCTGCCAATAACTTCCACTGTTTTTGAAAATTCTTACATTAGGATGCATCATTTGGGAGGAGGCATCAACAATAATAACCACTACCATTAAAAATAATGTGCTATGTTTATGTCAGGGAAGGAGTGAAGAAAAACTCTCTGGGAAAATAAAGTCTCCCTGGGGAGAAGGACGGGAGTACATGGCTTCAAGCTGATGTTCTATGACTTGATATAGTTGCCCACTTACAAATGCAAGTTGCACTGGGTTAAATTCACCCTCTAATGTCTGATACATACAGGCAGACTTTAGAGACAAATGTAACTGGCTATAGAATAGGTGAGTTTCTAACTCCACTAACCAGTCACAAAGCATTTATTTTCAACATGAGAGTTTAGTTTAAAAAACATTTTTAGAGTATGTTGTTGTGTGTCTACTATATGTAAAGCTTACTTTTTTTTTTTTTTGGTCAGTCGTGGGGCTTGAACTCTGGGCTTGGGCGCTGTCCCTGCGTGCTTCAGCTCAAGGCAAGCGCTCTACTGCTTGAGCCACAGCGCCACTTCCGGTTTTCTAGTGGTTTATTGGAGATAAGAGTCTCACGGACTTTCCTGCTCCAGCTGGCTTTGAACCTCGATCCTCAGATCTCAGCCTCCTGAGTAGCTAGGATTATAGGCGTGAGCCATCGGCTAAGCTTACTTTTTAAAAAATTAAAATCCTTCCTTTGATTGCAAGCATCAACAGCATTTTTTAAAAATCAGTCTTGAAATCCCTGAGAAACATTTCTACCTGGAATGTTGTCACCATATGGATGCCAAGTATTTGGTTGCAACCACAAAAGCCACATCTGGGTAGTGCAAAATGCTAACCTCTGGTGGTCCTTATATCTGCAATTCAGTGAGCCAACAACATTTTTAAATATAAATTTTATTGTAAAGCTGATGTACAGAGGGATTACAGTTACAAAACTAAGGTAATGAGTATATTTCTTTTTGAACAGTGGTACCCTTTCCCTTATTTTCTCCCAGTTTTTCCCCACATCCCCCCACCAAATTGTAAAGTTCATTTCAACATAGTGTCTAGTGAGTATCGCTGTTGCATTGGTTCACCCTTTATCCCACCATTTCTGTGATTCCCCTTCTCTTCCATAAATCAGATAACCTTATATAAAAATATAGAAATAAAGCACAGTGACCACAGGGAATAAACCAAAGCAGGGAAAAAGAAAGAAAAAAGTGAACCAACAACTTCTAACTGCTGCATATAAATTGGCAAAGTTCCACCAGCGTGGCCAGCATTGAATATAAGACATTTATTCCTATTTCTATTTCCAAGTCAAGATCAGAATAGGAAACAATCTGTGCGTGTTTACTTTTAATTTGTTTTTAATCAGTTTTACTTTAATCAGAAAATTATATCTAGAAAAAACTCATGGAATGGTATCTAAGACGAAATGACATAAACACTTAATATTGTGTTGACATTTTAAAATGTAACATTTTCACATGGATTTATGTGAGTCCAGGGAGAATATTTTTAGGGAAAAGTGAGATTTAAAGTGCAAATAAATAAGGAGTATTTTAACCTGCATGATATACAGAATCAGCCTCAGGATTTCTTTTTCTGTAACCTTCTTTGATCTCATTTTCCTATATAAACAATGCAGGCCTCCACAAACACTAAGAATTTTGAAAGTTTGATAGCATAACATATTTTGAGACATGATTTCAAATGATTTTTAATCATCCCTTTTCCATTTGTACAGCATTCTCCAGTTTTATTTAACTACCCATGAATCCACTGAACAAATCATTGGTTATCCAGTGTATGTCAGTGACATGCTAACTAACCTGGAAGACTTACAAGAGATTTTCTTCGCAAGGTAGCTTCTGTTGGCATTAAATTAATTATCTGTACTATATTATGCTACTAAGTTTTACTCTTTCAAACTGTATGTCCCCTGATAAACTCAGATATGTGCATTGAGATCTTATACAGGGGTAAAATTGTAGACATTATTACCAAGCCTTGTTTAAATCCTTGTTCTGCTTTGTACCAGTTCTACAATCCATGTTTTATTTTTCTTGCTTATGACATGAGAATGTCGATAATAAAAGATAAATGCAATGTCTCTTCACTTATACATGGGAAAATTCCTATAGTAATCATCATGTAATTTTTAATACTGTGTATAATACAGCACATACTATTTGTAACATCTCAGACTGTTAGAAAGGAAGATCTCTAAAGCAAACAAATAGCCACCTCCTTGCAGGGAGACACATCTACCCATAAACAGCGTTACATAGGGATACAAAGAAAGCAGCAAATGAGCATGGTTCAAGTGGCAGAGGCCAGAGAAACTAACAAAACCGAACTCATAGTTCCCCAAGAAAATAAGAAGGAAGTGTGTTGGAAGTACAGATAACATGTCCTAATTAAATGAGGCATCCACATATATGATAGAACCATGGGTTTTGGAAAGTCAGAACTTCACAATGCACATTTTCTGTGTAGCTGCCATCTTTATATTTAAAAACAATACTTCAGTGACAAGATAAAAACATTTTGTATATTGAGGAAAATAAAATTAGATTGAGGATGCATAAAGACCAGATTTTCTTTGCAGCAACTAATCGTGAGACTTGTGGAAAATTCCTAAAAGGCTAGATGACCTTCAAAATCCTTTTACCTCCTACGTTATGTCTTTTTATTTTTATTTTTTTACACTTTTGAGTCAAGTTTGCAGTTCAATGCCAACTCTTGACAATTATGCAAAGTGAGTTTTCAAATCTATAACTGCAATCTTGTGTGGATGTTAGGGAGAAAGATGAAAATGGATTTTGATGCTTGCTTTGTTAATTCACTAGGGTTTTTACATGACAGGCAATGATGTGGAAGAAAAATCTCTGTTTGAATACAGATTAAGTATCCCTTATCCAAAATGCTTGGCATTGATAATTTTTTGGTTTCAGATTTTTTTTTCAGATTTCAGAATATTTGCATATATTCCAGGAGGTATTTTTGGAATGGGACCCAAATCTAAACATCAAATTTGTTTATGCTTCATTTATACCATAAACACATAGTCTGAAGGTAATTTTATAAAATGTTCTGAATCATTTTTGTACATGAATAATGATTAATTGTATGAAATCTCTCATTTGTATCATGATGGTACTCCCAACATTTTGGAATTGGAGACACTTTGAATTTCAGATCTTGGGACTAGGTATACTCAGTATGTTTATTGATAAACTCACAAAGATTATTTTTTTTGGTGAAAGGATAGTTTCCCCTACCCCAGGAATAGCCTTGTTTTAATTCATATTGTTGAAGTTATTAAATTAATAAGATATTATGCTACTGTAACAAATCTCTCTCTGTCTCTGTCTCTCTCTTTCTCTGCCAGTCCTGAGGCTGGAACTCTGGACCTGGGCACTGTCCCTGAGCTCAGCTTTGCTCTAGGTTAGTGCTCTATCAATCGAGCCACAGCCACACTTAGTTTTTTTCCGTGGTTAATTGGAGATGAGGCTCACAGACTTTCTTGCCCTGGCTGATGTTCGATCCTCAGCTCTCAGCCTCTTGAGTAGCTAGATGTCCTACTCAATATTTCTCTTGTTAGACACATGTCATGGAGGGAAATGTATAGATAGTGGGCTCTTTGATACACACTTCGTGGCAGCCCGGAAGACATTAGGTTCTGGTTATGGTAGCTGTGTTGGAAGACTGGACTTGGGGCCTCCCTGAGCTCTGTGTACTAAGTACAGGAAAGGGTGGCTTCCAGATTGAGCAGCTTACATAAACAAGTGGAAGAAGACACTGGCCAAAAGCAACAAATTTCCCTTGAAGACAAGGTCAGGCTAGACACATGGCTCCAGAAAGAGACCACCTTCCATCTATGAGTCATAAAGTAGAGATAGAAGCCATAAATAACTTGACATTTTCTTTTCATTCAGTCGTCTCATTTTAGAGCTCTCTTTCATGAGGAGGTTGAAGAATTATTATGCCCATTAGTATCTAAAATGATGTAATGGCACTCTATCTGTCAAATTGGTTAAAATTATTTGTATTAAGGGCACAGAATGTGTCCCTAGCCTTTGCTCAAATAACATTTGCCTCTTTATTTAAAGATAATATATCTTCTAAACAGAAGATAAATGGAAAGTAAAAGAAAATACAGAACTACATTCTGTGTAGGCCAAAGAAATTTAAAAAACAGCATCAAAGGTAGACTGAGAAATTAATCATCACAGACAATTATTTTAAGATTTTTTTTCAAGTCTTTCCATTTCCTAACAAAGGGGGTAATGCCATTCTTTCTGACGGAGGCATAGAATATATATATATATATATATATATATATATATATAGATAGATAGATAGATAGATAGATAGATAGATAGATACATAGATACATAGATACATAGGTACATAGATAAATAGATAGATATCTCACATTTTCTTGATCCATTCATCTACTGAGTCCAAAAATATTCTTCTAAAATATAGTAGTTTGTTGTCTATAACATGCACTAATTTTAATGGGAAACGTTCATATATGTTTTTAAATTATGAAAAATTATGGAACAGTGTCATACATACATAGCTGTATGTGTGTATACATAGCCATATATATACACACACACACACACACACACACACAATCCTCCTTGTGAAACTTATCGGATGTATGGCTGTAGAACATTCATTTTTATCTTTTTAATGCTTTATTTACTAATGAATACAATAAAGATGAAGATGATGTATAGCTCAAAGAGTTATTGTAAGGACAAAGTGAAAATGGTTACTTAAGTCATACAGAATACTATCTTCCTCAACTACTATTCACTTGATTTTTATGGTAGCCATTAGGTAGGAAAACTATTTTTTATGTAATTGTTCTGTTATGCCTAAAAGTTTTGTTAATATTATCAAATAACTTTGAAATGAACATTTTTGTATAGAATCTTTTTCTTTGTCACTTGGTTTATTTCTTTAGCATACATTCCTTAAAAAAAAAGTGCTCCCAGGTCAAGCACATGTAGCGGCAGAGCAACATTTTGAAATTCTATTCTGGTGCTCCTGTCCAAGAGTGACTGGGTTTACTTCTGGACAGGAGGTTCTCATTGCATTGCAAATATCCTTAGGAACGTGGCTTGTTTTCTACGGGGTGACCCATACCCAGTGGTCTGTTTTCCTAGTTGCTGGCCTTTAGAAAGGCCTACTAACAAGCTGTTAGACCGTTGCCCTTTTAAAGGGCAGATCCCAGACTGCACTCCCAGACCAGAATTGCTTATTTGTTCTAGCCTGATATTTTTGTTCTGCACATGCTAGAAGGTTTTCAGGTTGGTCCTTGTATTTGTCCCTGAAAGCTGTGAGGATTTCAGTTCAAAGGAAATGAATAAAAATGTACATAAATGTACCTGTCTCATAATTTTCACCCTCCACAATTAGATCATTGGGATTTTCAAAATATAGTTTATTGTTATTGTAGCGGTGATATACACAGGGGTTACAGTCACCCGAGTCAGGCGATGAGTTCAATGCTTTCCGAGCCATGTCTCCCCTTCCCTCACTTTCTCCCAGTGTTTCCCTCCTGTCCCTACCCATAAGATGTATAGTTCATTTTCCATGTCTAGTGAGTGCCAGGGTTGTATTTGTTCACCCTTTGTTCCAACTTCTCAGATCATTGGTTTTGTTTTAGAATTTATTTTATATTTTTTTCCTTAAGGAAATAATTTTAAAGAAAGGGAGAGCGAATCTATCTTCCTAGCACCTGTTGTCTCTATATGCCTATCATTTATCTTCTATGATAGGTTGCAACTAATTTCATAAATATTCAGAATTAAAAAAAATTAAGAATATCTTTTCCATACATTGTATCAGAATAAAGCTGTATTAAAAAGCTGAGCTAGAAATGATTACAGTTTGCCAAGGATTTTTTAAGTCAGAGTAAAACCATTTCAATGGAAAATACCTTTTCTACAAAAGTCCCGCTTTAATGTTCACAAATAAAATAAAACAAAATTAAAAAAAAACAACAACAAAAGTCCCGCTTTACTCAGTCCTAGTCTGCCAAACAGCACAAGAAAACTGCGATTACCACTCCTTTCTGCTCTACGTACCCCCAACAATGCCCAGGACTCCCCTGCCTGCACCTGGCTGTAGACAGCACTGCAAATTTGCTGTCCATTCTGGTTCCGACAAGTTAGCTATAGTTTTGATTACAGAAGACCGCACTTTCTTACTACCTGTTGTTCTAGGTGTTTCTTTCCTGGATAAAGTCATTCTGTGCCTTAATTTTGAGCCATATAGTGAAGGACACACTATTTTATAGAAAGAGTCTATTGAGAATGGTGAGGGACAACTATTCTTTCATTTTTAATTTTTTATCTTGTTTCTTAGCTTTAACTTTATTTCTTGTTACATCTATCCTTTTTAATTACATCTAAAACACACATCTTACCACTCTCGCTACTAATCTCTATTATTATCAGCATTATCCTGATCATGTTTCTTTATCATCACCTTTATTTTTATTGCCACCAATAACCCCATTTTTATTGAGCAAGTACTACTATAAGCACTTGATGTATTTCCAGCTGAGGTACTTACCACTGGTGTATTTCACAGTGAGAAGTATGGAGGTTTACAAGTTGGGAAGACTCAAGTCCAAATCCTGGCCACTCTCTTTTGCAAAAAATTAATGCCCCCTTAGGAGAGGAGCAGAAAGGCACAATGCCTATGTGCATAGATCATATAAAATAATATTTATTGAAATGAACTCCAAGAAATGAAGAGGTTTTTTGCTGTTTTTGTTTTCTTTCCTTTTTCTCAGTTCATTTACATGTCTTTGGGAGGGTAAGGGGGGTGTTCCCAGAAATAGAGGGACAAAGGGTGAACAAATGCAACAATGTTACTTACTGGACACCATGTTGACAATGAACTATACTATACAATTTATGGGTGGGAATGGGAAGGAAAACTTAGGAGAGAGCAAGGAAATGGGTGACATGTCCAAAGAAATATACTCTTTTCTTGCTTATGTAACTGTGACTCTTCTACACATCACCTTTATAATAATTTTTAAAAAGTAAAAAATTTAGGAAACTGGAAAAGATCAAACTTTCCTCTGGAAGGAGTGGCATACAGAACTGTGATTGTGACCTTCAGAATACACCAAAATAGTATTGATGTTATGGAAATGAAGATTTGCATTTAGTAGGTTTGGCATGGGGCCTGACATTCTACATCTATAACGTTTCTAGGTAATATTGATGTGGCTTTACTGCAGGTAATGTTTAGCTCAACAAGCACAGCACATAGACACAGACACCTGAAACCAAGAAGCCCCGTGAGTTAAAATTGGAAGTTGGTAGCCAGGGTGATTAAATGCTCTCATTGTACATCTAGTTCATCCATTGCTCTAAACCAATCACAGTGCCACTGTATCTAATTAAGATCTTTGTAATCTGCCCTCAGAAACATCTAAACTTCCTCTTCTCAGACAAGAGAACTCCCCACTTTTTTTAAAGATATGGGATAAAACAAAATTATTCTCTTTCAAAGAAATGTCAAAAACTATCCCATTCTTGGAAATTCAAAGTAGCCTTGTGTACAATTCTGTAAGCAACTATGTTGCATAGATAGCTTTCTTAAATAATCTGGCCAGTTTTTGAAACCTTGTGAGTTTGGAGTTTGGATTATGTGGAAAAAATGTGTTATAATTTCTTGATCCATTCATCTATTGAGGGGCATATGGATTGGTTCCATATCTTAGCTATGGTAAATAATGCTGCAATAAACATAGTTGTGCTGGTAGCTATAGTGTGGTCTTCTTTGTGATCATTCGGGTAAATGCCCAAAAGTGGGATTGCTGGGTCATAGGGGAGCTCTATGTGGAGTCTTTTGAGGAACCTCCATACTACTTTCCAAAGTGGATGAACAAGTTTACACTCCCACCAACAATGCAGTAAAGTTCCCTTCTGTCCACATCCCCTCCAGCATCTGTTGTTATTAGAGTTCTTGATTCTAGCCATTCTAGCTGGGGTGAGGTGGTATCTCAATGTTGTTTTGATTTGCATTTCTTTTATGGCTAGAGAGGTTGAGCATTTCTTCATGTGTCTATTGGCCATCCTTCTTTCCTCTTCAGAAAAGTTTCTCTGTAAATCTTTAGCCCACTTATTTATTGGGCAGTTGTTTCTTTGAGGATTTGTTGTTGGGGATTTAATTTTTTGAGTTGATGTTAGGCAAAATGAACCCCAAGATAAGCACTTAAATTGTTTTCCTTTCTTGCTATTGTTTCTAACATATTTAAAAGATGATTTCTTTGTTGCTTTGTATGTCCCTTCCCCTGATTTCATTGTATTAGATATTGGTATAATTTGTGGAGAGGAAGGGAAAAAACAAATTGTTTAAATAGGGATACAGGTGGATCCATTGCAACAATGAGATGTACAAGACGTTATGTGAGAAGGGGGGTGGAGACTGGAGGGCAGGGATGGTAAGGGGAAACAAAGGAGGAGGCAACAATGCTTGATAAGAAATGTCCTCATTTCCTTGCTCATGTAACTGTAACTCCCCTATATGGTATTTTCAAAATAAAAAAAAACTTATTAATAAAAAAACAAATAGAAATGTGTTACAATAACACCACTATTCCCCTATTGGCTTACACTAAGCATTAGAATGGGAATGTTTTCAGGTAGAGCTTAAAATAGCGAATGGAGCCAATGATTTTCTGCCTTCTGCTTTTGTTTCCTGACTTCTTCCATGTATTCATGACATGCTTTACAGATGACATGCTCTGTTGCTAAGGAAGCCAAATCTTAGGCTGACCTGGATTAAGAATACAGTTGTGGATAAAAAATTAAGTATGTCAGTCTGCTCTTGGCTTGTCTAAGAATATGTCTAGTTTTCTGGTTTTGAATGCATAGCAATCAGTATGTGTCTGATCTTTATTGCTAGGAATAAGAACTTGACATCTATTCTCTTGATAAGTGAAGTGTTACAGTAGCTTTAAATAAGTCCCATTAAATGAAATGATAAATGTACAGATATTAGTTCTCTAGCACCTAGAAAATGTTCATCTTATTATTGTAGTATTCTTCCTTAGTAGATGACTGTACTCCTTTAAAGCAGTTGTCCTTTCATTTACCTTAGTTAACATGTTTTTTTTTGTTTGAAGCAATTTCTATGACCATTCTTTTGCCACAATTACAGTAGTTCAAGCAAGGTTGACATTCTTAAGAATGAATGTCATGAAATTCCTTGAATATAAGTCAAAAAGGTCATGTTGGAAAGGTCATATTGCTGAGTTAGACTTCTATAACTGATCATCTTTTTATTTAGTGGAAAGAGGACTGGACTGGGAAAAAGACAATTTGGGTTCTAATAGTAGCTCTGTTTCTTGAAATGTGTATGCCTTTGGGCATATCTCTGTACTTCTCTGAGTTCACTCACTTGTCTACACTGAGAGGGCCCTGGGGCTTCCTTGAGATGTGATAGGAACACCCCTAGAGAGCACATGTTAAGATACACGTGTTAAATCAGGTTCCTTCTGTTCTCCGAGTCTCAGGTTAGCCATTTATAAGCAGTGTTTAAGCTGACTACATGATTTTATTGTCTTTCCAGGTGTATTTCACATAGAATCTTCATCCATCATATATTACAGCTTCAGAACTGGTACCAGTATTAGTCAGGGTCTCCAGAGGGACCAAACCAAGTAAGGTATCTATCTATCATCTATCTATCTATCTGTCTGTCTGTCTGTCTGTCTGTCCGTCCGTCCGTCCGTCCGCCCGTCCGCCTGTCTGTCTGTCTGCCTGTCTGTCTCTTTCTCTCTCTCTGTCTGTCTGTCTCTCTGTCTACCTACCTGTGACTATCTACCCACCTACCTATCTATCATCACCTGTTTATTGATGAATGAGAGGGCATTTATTTAGGGGTATTGGCTTTCAGTATTGTGAGGAATGAGAAACCTCAAGGAAGCCTGTAAGGGGAAACTCAGAGAAATTAGTAGCTTTCTGTATTTCAAGTCTAAAATCATCTTGAACAAAGAAGCTGAGAGTTTCTGGGGTAAGCCTCAGAGTCAGAAGCTAAAAAATGTTTCCAAGGACAGTAGAAGAAATGCACTGCAGTTTATATATATGTATATTCTTTTTTCTGCCCCTTTGCTCTATCTGGTCCCCAGCCAATTGAATGAAACCACACTGAAGGAGGTGAGTTATCTTGACTCAGTCCACTTGTTCCTAGGCCAGTCTTCTCCAGAATCATCCTTATATAAAGCACTAACACCTAACATTAGCCATCATAGTACCTCTTTGCAATTTGGAGACAGAGGCAGGTATTTTAGCTGTAATTTTATTTTTATGAAAAAAAATGGCAATTTCGTAAAAGTAGTTTTGTAAGCAAATGTGGCATATATAATGTGGAAACAATTCCAACAGATTATAGTAACTTCATGAGGGATAGGAGTTTTGTTTTGGTCTGCCTAAAATTTCAGCACCTTAGAACAGCACCCCAGAAAAATTTCTGGATGAACCCTGAAGTAGTTGGGAGAGTAGTGTCTTGTGTGGCCGTGCCTTTCTGCGTTCACAGTTCACAGACAGTATAATTTGCAGTGATGAAGGATGCTCAGTGATGTTAGAATGAATATCTGGAGGCATGACAGCAGCCAACACCATAGCTTCCCCGAGGGGCTAAGATCTTCATGATGATTGTAAATCAGAGATTGTTTTCCCCTGCCTAACACTGAGAAATCATGGGGGATGACAATGTCTTTTTCACTTTGGACGGAGTGGTTAAATTGCCATGGTGATTACTGAAATTATGACACAACCTCAGGAGACATGTGAGCAGAGATTTCAAAACTGTCAATCATGAGCGTCTAGGGAACAGAGTCCATGGCAAAACCAAAGACTATTTTAAGTACTACATTATCCATTCGACTTCCTAGAAAGACTAATGCTAAAAAGAAAAAAAAGGCAAAAAAGAACTTCTAGGTTTTGGTCTATTCACTGCAGTGTACAACTGTATCTTTTTAAAAATTCCTTCTGTGGTCTCACACCACTCTTGAGTGCTAGTCAAACTTCTCATATTAGTGTGTCTTCCCATGTTTTATGGCAGCCTATTTATTTGATCTCATGCATTTATTTCTCTGTGGCTCATTGTGCACCAGCCACAGGCTTTCTGACAATTTCTTGCACGTAGGAAATCCTGCTCTGGGAATTTCTTACTTGGGAAGGAGTTTATGTGTTGTTTTCCTGCCTGACTCCTAAATCCTCAGAGCCCCATGGAAATGCTAACTCTCTGAGGAAGCTTTTGTTGGCCTTCTATGCAAAGAAAACCCACCTCTGTTATAATCCAGCACTGCACCATTTTCTTTCCTCAGACCCAAGTTATCTTAATAACTTGGATTACTTGCCATCACTTCCCTCTACCACTAAAATGCAACTTATGCAAATGTAACTAATGGAAAGAACAAAGAAAAACATTATCTATTTATATTTTTGCCAAGTGCCAGGCATTGTAGTTTTTCCTGATTAGAAAGTTCTGAATATAATATTCATTAAATAGATAGTAAATCTAAATAGACTAAGGGAAATGGAATACACTCCAGCAACTATATGTGATTTTGCTAGACATAGGAAATAAACCATGTAGGATATGGTACATAAAATTCTAAAAAGCTTTGTTCTGGAGCCTTGGTGCCATTCTCTCCATGTGAAGTATTTCTAAAGGCTTTGGGCCTGTTAAGTGGTATACAGAGTAGATTGACTGCTCCTAAAGGAATTAGCTTTTTTTCATGTGTTTAGTTCTTTGGTTAATAATAAATATACAAATCTCTTAAAATTTTTGTTGAAAGGTACAATAAGAAAAAGTAGTCTATATATTCAACTTTATTTGAATGATTCATTCTTGAGGTGATTTTTTAAAGCACTGGTGGTGTCATATTTTCTTTTCATTATATATTTTTATTGTAAAAATACTGTACAGAGGGGTTACAGTTATACGAGTACATTTCTTAGTGAGCATTGTTATCTCTTCCTTTGTTTTTCCCCTACCATCCCTTCCTTCCCCATCTCCTCAGCCCCTCCCTCCTCCCCCACCCAAGTTTTAAAGTTCATTTTCAACAAGTAACTTATACTCACTGTTACAATGGGTCAACCTATATCCTTATTTAACCATTTTGTTGTTTACCTTCCCCTCCCTGAATTATAAAAATGTATATACAAGAAGCAGGGCACCGTAATAAAATACAGTGAAAACAGGGGTTATACTATGGGAGAAGAACACACAAAAGAAATAAAATAAGATCACATAGTCCATTATAAATATGTTAAAAAACAATAGCAAGAAAGAAAAAAAACCCACTGTGTCTCTATCTTGGGGTTCATTTTGCTTAACATAATCTTCATATTTTCTTTTAAATTATTTTTTGAGATACTGTCTCACTATATATCCGGTATGACCTTAAACTCTTAATTCTCCTGCTTTTGCCTCCCAAATGTTAGAATTACAGGTATGTGCCACCATATTGTTTTAGTCATACTATCAATAGTATTGTAGATCTTCATACAATCAAAATCACATGCATTACATTTTCTTACCAATTAAAGACATTAAAACACATATAAGTGGATGTGTGAATGTGTATACATGACATATGTCTTCACAGTGATAAAAAAATAAGATAGTTTAGTGATTTTCTAGCAAAGACATTGAAAAACTATGGATTGATTGTATGTTAAATTCACCCTATTGCCTGTAGCTGTTTGGCTTTAAAGCTAAGATTAATGCTTACATTTTCAAATATAAAGTATGAAATACAAACTAAACTACTAGCCTTTCAGCAAGAATAGTTGCTCAGATTGTTGGGGGTGCTGCCCAGTGACCTGCACTGTTAACTTTCTGCTCCTTTACAGCAGAACTTGCTAACCTCTAATCTAGCACATGAACTTATAGCATAATATGCCTGTTAGGAATCCTCTTGAAACCCCATAATTATGATAAAATGTTTCTTCCTGTATTATTTAGAGAAATAATATGTACTATTCTTTTGCCACGGTCTTAATTCTCTCCTGATAAATAATAAAATAAATCAGTCCTAATGATAACAATAATCAATGCCAATAATTAATTCAAATAATTTTACTGATCTCATACTATGTTCTAGTCATTATTTTATAAACTTAAAATAGTCAAATGTTAGCCCAGCATCAGTGACTCATACCTCTAATCCTACCTGCTCAGGAGATTGGGATCTGAGGGTTGTGGTTTGAAAACCAGCTTGAGAAGGAAAGTCTGTGAGACTATGTCTCCAATTAACTCATAAAAAGACAGAAGTGGTCTGGTGCCAGTGGCTCATGCCTGTAATACTAGCTACTCAGGAAGCTGAGATATGAGGATCAAGGTTTGAAGCCATCTCAGGCAGAAAAGTCCGTGTGAGATTCCTAACTCCAATTAACCAGTCAAAAGAACTGGAAGTGGTGCTGTGGCTTGTGTGGTAGAGAGCTAGCTTTGAGCACCAAGAGGCTCAGGGACAGCACCCAGGCTCTGAGTTCAAGCCCCACAACTGCCAAAAAAAAAAAGACAGAAGTGGAGATGTGCCTCACAGGGTAGAGTGCCAATCTTGAGTAAGAAAGCTGAGGGACAGTGCCAAGGCCTTGAGGTAAAGCCCCAGTACTGACACACATACAAAAGAAGTCAAGTCTTTCCTTGATGGTTTATTTAATTTCTGGCCATTATTAAGGCTACCTACATCTATTTTTTTTTGTTAGTGAGGGCTTTGCCTGACATAAGCCTCCATAATTTGCTAGATGATCCTTATACATGATGAGGAGACAGTTCCTGGGACTAGATGCTGGGGGTCGAAAAGTGGCCAGAGAAGCATGTGTACTGAGAGTCAGACATGTGTCATCTCTCACCAGGCTTATCTGTTCATTTCCACATCAAAATTTCTAAGAACAGGGCCTGAAGCATCTTCTTCATCAGTCTCCATTATAAATAAAAGGTTAGATGAACTGTGTTTTTGTATGTGTGTGAGAGCTACAAGCTGTTGAGAGAAAGATGAAAATTACAGTGCATTGCTACTGTTTGTGTGCTGGGAACATTCAGTCCGTGATCATATTTAACATGGGGCACTGTAAGCACCTTCTGTGACTAGTCCCTTTGAGCCCAAGGACATATAATTATGAACTGATTCATAAGACATATTAAACTAACACACACTCTGCATTTAGCATGTAGCCCTCAAATTTTTGAATAGAATGCATTGCAGGTATTTTATAAATCCTTAGACAAAACTGAATTAAACTCCTACTGATAAGTTCAGTAAATGTCAGTTTTTGAACTTTTTTTCTCCCTACACTGTCTTCTGTCAAGACAAATGGAAATTAACTATTTTTTAATAACTGAGGAAGGAGATGGCACATGCTATTATTTATTTATTTCCTTACTTACTTACTGGGTAGCAATCAAACATTTGATTAATAATTGAACTTGAATCTTCTTAACCATCAATCAATTCCCTGCCTCATATCGAAAAGCCTCACAAAACTGGAAGCATTGCCACCTTTGACTTATTCACAAATTTGTAATGACTGCTTTATAATTTCCACTATGTCTGATTATGTCTTTATTTTTAAAGCTTTAGAGTGGTTTTCCATGTTCTGTACTTTTTACTTCACTGTGAATGTGCATATGCTATTGAACATACAAAAGTACACAAAAGTAACATTCTAGAAACTTTTTAGAAAGTCACTAGTGAACATGAGGAAGGCCTGTAGATGAAATGGATATAATCCTGGGATGCATGATGCAGAGACACAAACAACAACAACAACAAACAATGGCATGTCTACCATAGTTGGTCTTCTCTACCATTGTTTGGCATCAAGACGTATGTTGGCATGGAGAAGAGTTTATAATTATATGCGTGTTCAAGTTTTGGTAGACAGAATTTCAGGTATTTGCCTGGACATGTTTCACTTCACTACCTTGACTAGAAAGTTGATTGATTTTTTTTAAGCTGGATCTTAATTTTCCAAGTTTTAAGACAGTGAGAAGATTTATACACTGCTTCTCATCCTCACCTTCCTACTTTCATTGGACCACTGAAAGTTAAAATTTCCTGTAAAACTCAGCTCAAAGTGAGGTACAGTACCCTGATGTGAGATTGGGCTGTGTCCCCTCCTCTGAATCTTTGAGACATTTGTCATTTTCTTCTTTCACAAGCACAGACACTTGGTCATTTGTATAATGGTTGTTTCTTTGTTCTACTTACTCTCCTGTCAGATTGTGAGATGAGACTTCACCATTTTAAGTTTAACTTAGTACCTGAGAAAAGAGGCACTGTATAAAAATTGTTAAACAAGTGACAGAAAATGATCAAAAGAGAGATTTCATTTCTAGATTCTAGATGCTGATTAATATTCTGTTTATATAACAACTTTGCCAACTTCAGCTGAATAGTTGCTTCCCAAGCTGGTCAAGCCCTTTCACACCTCCTTGATATTCCTTCTACATGACTGACTCTTACTATCCTGTTTCCCCAGGAACTTTCTATTCCAAGCAACTTGCTTACACATGTTGACCTTTTCTGTAAAGACATGTTCAACATCCAAACACTGAAATAATAACTCCCTCCCAGCCTTCTCCAACACTTTGTTTCTTCCTCAGTTCCCACAGAACTCCTTTTGGAAGGAGAAGCAGTAGTTATCATATACTCCTCATGAAGAATGGCAGGGACATGCCTATTTTAAGACTGCAGAATTGGTGTTATGTAATAGTCTGTTTCCTGTGGATTCTAAGAAACTAGCATTTGTTGGAATACCAAATTCAGTGATGCATCTTTTAATATCAACTTCCACATTTAACCTTTCTTTGATTTATTTCAAGAAGTTGGGAAATAACTTTGTAGAATTCTAAGGATCTAACAAATTCCTTGCTGTAGTGCCTATTACTTAAACCATTCTCCATAGAAATTCAGTCTTTTATTAACAAAGTAATGCTCAGTGTTCAGGTCACTTGGCTTGATAATTTAATGTCTTTAATCACTTGGATTTATTTTTGAAAAATTTTCTGCAAGTTTTCATAGTACTTTTTAAAACTACGATGATAGGAGACTGTATAACAAAAGAAAGTATACAATATTTTTGAGGAGAGAAAGATATAATTCATTGATTGATGTCTAGTCCACTATTACTGTACATGAAATAAAGCAATTAAAATCAATTTGTATCAGAAATGTCCTGTTTTCTAGAAACAATTTCTCCTTGATATTTGTGTCCTTGTTTATGGTAGATGCTATGTGTGATATCAGTAGAGTTTTTAAGAGTTCATTTTCAAGAAAGAATATTATACCATGAAATGGACAGATGTTTTGGGTGCTGTTCTTCTAGTCTTCAGAGAAAAAAATTCAGAGTAGAGCAAATGCAGGCCAGAGGTGAACATAACAAATAAAGATACTTCCTAGTTTTCTCAGAGCTATTGTGTTCAAGCAACTTACAGTCTAACTTGTTATAGCCAGTAAGATTCCCAACTAAGAAAAAATGCTTCAAAGTCCTATTCTGTTGTTTGAAGGAAATTGAGATGAAGAAGCTGCATGAATTATATGAGGACATAATTTAGCTGAGCATTATCGCTCTTCCTTCTATTCTGCCTTCTTTGAGCTGGTTCTGATAAGAAAGTTGGTCCTATATTAAAATGGAGACTTTGCTCTGGACAAAAATTGTAAGTTCATTATTTATAGACTAATAGACTTCTGTCAATGAATACTTCATGCCACTGACATGAAGTTCAGTGTTGTGCCTTGAAAATTAATAAATCTGTAGAAATAGAGATAGCTTCAATGTATGCCACATTGGGGAATAATTGTAGGCAGAGGGATATTGTGTTATCAAAGTATGAATATTGATAATCCACTGAAATTATTAATATTTTTGTAAGAATAGTCATATGATACTGGGGTATATATTTTAAGGCATTGTATTTTTGGATGTTTCTCTAAACTCTATCGTGAAATTTTCTGTTAACTAGTCACATGGAATATTTTGTGCTTTAAAAATAATCTACTTTCTTTTATCTCTGATTCAGATCACCATTTTAAGTGGGAAAATGTTTTGAGAATACATATGTACTGAGAAGGCAACGTCTTATTTTATTAAATCTTCACTATTTCTGAACTTTGGTTTTTGGGATTGTTCAATAGTCTACTTAAGTATTCATGTATTCACGTTATGTGTTATTGCACAGAGCAGTGCTGCTTAGTAATAATATCTAACATTTATCAAGGGATTATTATATTTCAGGTGGTCTTGCAAGCATTGCTAGCAGATTATTTTGCTTAATCCTTATAAATCACAACGAGGTTGATACCTCTACTATTTTACTATTTTCTATTTTAGAAATTAGAAAGACATGGTAAAATAAATTAAGCATCTTGCCTGGACTGAAATAACTAGTAAATATCATTCACTTACTACTCTGTTAGTCTTACTTGTCTTATGAGTTATTATATGGAATCTTGTACTCAGCCCATGTCCTGGTGAACAAAATTAAGTGATTAGTTCAAGTCCTGACTGTCATGGCATCTATTTAGTCTAGTTTCAGTCTTGTGAGTGCAATAAAATTTACTTCAGGGGAGTGTGGTGTTTTAGTAGGCATCATGCTTTCCTAGCTGTGGTCTGGGCATATCAATCAATTAACTTAGTCTAATGAATCTGACACATACATCAACGATTCTTAACTTGGGGTTACCAGTTAACTAGAGCTAAGTGTTATGTGTATGTACATCTCTGTTTTGTATGGATAGATGTCCTGTATAATACTCCATAAGTGATCCACAGTATCAAAAGAGAATATCTGATTTCTTTTTTAAACCTGGAGATTTTGAGAATGAAAAGAGGCATTATTACTAATTACTGAGAGATAGTAGGTCCAAACCAAAACATATGATGCCTTTGTAAGTGACTAATGAAAATACACATCCATGTATTTTTGTTTGTTCTTATATATTAATGAAGAGATCAAGATGTATAACCTTTGAAGGACTTACAGGTCTATTATAGTGACATTTTTAGTTAATAGGCCTCTCAGAACATTTAAGACTACCTTTTGTTGTCATCTGCCATTTGAGACAATAAACCACATTTACCATGACATTGAGATAAAATATGATTGGGCAAGCAAGCACAAAAGGATAATGGAGAAAATAAATCAAGATTCAAATCCAAATATAGGCAGATTTGGGGTTGTTCTGTTACACATTATTCAGAATGTCACATCATCCATGTGGAAAATTATGATTGGATGATGCTTTTTTCCCCCAGATTCCTGAGCAGCATCCCCCTCATACCGAAGTGGAAGTGTTCAGATGTTCACTAAGGTTGAGACTGGCAAGGCCTTTGATATAACAAGTGTGATGTGACACATGTATCACTGTGTAAAGAAACATCGCAAAAGCATCAACACGTTGGTGGCATTCCAATTGCCAAGAATCCTTGTAACAAAACATCTGACCTTTGTGGTGCAGTATAATATTATTGCCATGCCATTGTGGATGAGGTTCTATGTTGACTGAAGACCTGTGTCCTTCACCTAGGACCTGGTTCTCTTCATCTACTATCAGATGCTTGCAAGGCTTTGGATCTATGGTAATGATAAACACACATCTCAGTGTCTGAAATTAAAAGTTGTTTAAAAAGTAGAATTTGTGGTGCTAAAGAAAGACAAAATTATGAAATTACAAAATAAATTTAAACAAGAAATAATGCTTAATACTCTATTTTACTGATGATATTATATTAATATGTGTCATTAAATATGATAAAACATTATAGGCTTAAGGTTTAATTCAGTACATGTTCCAAAAAGCCAAGTTGTCTTTCTTTTGAAATTGCAGTAAAATAAACATATTAAGTTTGTAATTTTTACAATTGAGTGGCATTAAGTACATTGAGATGTTATACAACTATCAACACTATCTAATTCCAAATATTATTCCATCAACTTCTAATTAAAATCCTTCCCTTGCTGAGCAATCATTCCTTGAACTCTGTTCCCACTAGCTCCTGGAAATCACAAATCTATTTTTAGTTATTAAAAATTTTCCATTCTAGTATAAGTGGAATTATACCTTTTGTGTTTATCTAACTTAGCATTAATTCTTACAAAGTTTGTTATAGTATCTCATTAATATTCCATTATATGAATATACCTCATTTTGTTTATTCATCCTTTGATGGATATTTTTAAAACAACTTGTAGATGTTTTAAACTGTGTTGTTATGAACATTTGTACACAAGCTTTGGTTTGAACACTTACTTTTAGTTCTTTACAGAATATACCTAGCAGGGATCATAGGGTAGCTATTTAACTTGTTAGAAAAGGGCTTTCTCATGCTATCAGTTTTAACTCAATACAATATGAACTATGTGATAGACACTTCAACAGTCAGTCCATACAATCCTTATCACAGCTCAGAATTGCTGATGGGAAGTAGATACCTACAGAGATAACCTTTCCCAGCATGCTGGCTGTTAGTTATGACTAATTTACAAGTAGAACATGAGAAGATGGGTCAAGATTATGATAAAATGGTTTTACCTTCTATTATCTTTGTTTCCTCCCTTTTTTCGTATTGTGACAGGAAGTTGCAAGTGGACAGTGATGGAGATATTAGGGCCCGAATCATTCCTGTAGGACTCTCTCCTTGATAAAATATACCATTTAAAATCCTACATAAGGAATAAAATGGTTATTATGTATGTCATGATGTATCATGGACATACCATTTGTTTAATTTGATAGATAATTTCATCTTAAATAATGTAAACTGTAAATAAAAAATATAAATACAAGATGAGATTTTTTTTAAAGTGCTCTGAGATACCTCTGTTTTGCCATCAGTTTTTTTTTTCCTGTGTGGTTTCCTTGTTAAAGGTGTATTGATTATCTTGGGGACTCATTATCAGACACAACTTGTGAGGAAGTGAGTTCTAAGCTTGTGCTAGTGTCTCTGATTTTATTTCCTGAAAGTAAAAGTAGTATGACATTCCCAGAGGTGGATTTTGGTACAGGGTGGAAAACCTGGGTTAGGAAGAGGCAGAAGAAATCAGACAGTGCCTAATGGTCAGAAAGTGCAAATATACCATTTTTCTATTAGTGATGGGAAACCAAGTGTTTTAACTTTACATAGTTTATGATTTTGATTAAATTTGACAAACACCTATTTGGATGGTCAATAAGTCTCTCTTTGGTATAAATAATATGGGGTAGTGGTATTGAAATTTAATAAAAAAGCAGAAGATAGCACTGTCCAACCTCTTATCCTAATCTTTTTTAATATATATTTTTTATTTTAAAGATATTGTACAGAGAGAGGGGTTATAGTTACATGAGCAAGGTAATGAATCCATTTTCTATTGAGCATTGTTACACCCTCCTTTATATTTCCCCTACTATCGCTTTCCTCCCCACCTCCCCAACTTCTCCCTCCCTTTCTTTGAGCCAGACTCAAAAAAATATAGATCCCATGGTTTCCCTTATCTGCAATAACTAGTATATGTCTAGGACAAGCAAAGAGGTCAAAAACTGGGCTGGGAAGATGGCTCAGTGGTAGAGCGCTTGCCTTGCATGCCTGAGGCCCTGGGTTTGATTCCTCAGCACCACATAAGCAAAAAGAAAAAAGCCGGAGTGGCACTGTGGCTCAAGTGGTAGAGCGCTAGCCTTGAGCTGAAGAGCTGAGGCACAGAGCCCAGGCCCAGAGTTCAGGCCCCACGTCTGGACCCCCCCCAAAAAAAGAGGTCAAAAACTATGTACATATGACCATATAACTTGATGCTAAATGAAATGAACCCCAAGATAGGGACACAAGAGGTTTTATCTATGTCGCTGTTCTTCTTAATGTACTTATAATGTACTGTGTGATTTTTTTGTTTCTTTAGTATGTTCTTCCCCCATGGTATAACCCCTGTTGTCACTGTATTTGATTCTGGTGCTCTGCATCTTGTATATACATTTTTCTAATTTGGGGAAGGGAGGGGAAATAACAAAATGCTGAAATAAGAATACAGGATGACCCATTGTAACAATGAGATGTACACGCCAGTATGTTGAAAATGATCTTACCTAATCTTTAACTCAAGTTTTCTAGAGAGCCTTCCACAAAGAAAGTATGGACAATAGCTCTGCCTTCAGCCTCAGATCAGTAAGCATTGAAACCAGTAAGCATTGAAAGTAAACCAAGAACGCATTTTCTGGAGACAGGAGGGATACTCACTGAAGCCTTGTTTCTGAGATGTTTCTTTCTATTAATGTGTTGGACAAGAGAAATTGAGGCTATACAACTGGACATTCTTACGAATGGGTGCCTTTTAAGGTTAGGCTTTTGGCTGAAGAGATGAAATGTGAGAAATAATAAAATTACCAGCTTGTGCCTCTGACACAAAGCTAAGCCATCTCATCTCTAGTCTTAAAATAGGTTAATTAATCCTGCCAAATAGAAGATGCTTTCCTTATTCAAATCTACCTTGAGCTTAAGGCCATCTCTTAGGAATGGAATCAGGTTTGCTTGAGATTTTGATACTGTTCATCATTTTTTTCAGTCATTTTCATTATATGCCCAGACAGATGTTGAATTTACAATCTCCTTCCCAAGTGCTATAATTATAGACACACATCACTATGTCTGACTTTTAAAAAAATCAAAATTAGTATCAAATGTCAGCCATTGTTCATATATACCAATATGCATTTAAAACTGTTTTATGGTGGTGAGTATATATACTATGGTCTCTATTATTTTAGGGACAAGATACAGTATTGTTTCTTTAACAAAACTACTGAGCTTTTCCTATCAGTAACTTTTATCCACATTGATCATAGTAATTTAACTTCTCAATTATTGTACTTCCAGTTACACTTTCCTAAGGTATCACTTGATCTCAGGAATGAGACAAGATGTAGTTTTCACATTTTCTTTTTTTAATGCATCCTTAAAAACACTATTTATTTTGCCTTAGAAACTATTTGTTCTTTGTTTTTACAACAAATAATATTTGGGGTTTAATTAAAACCATCAAAAATGCTGTTAGAAGATAATTAGTAAAAACACCTGCTGCCATTATTAGAGAGCAGTATTTTCTCTAGAACCCAGAGGAAACGTCTGTTGGTGGAAATGTACATATCATGTGTTTCATGGAATGTGTTCCTGGACTTTTGCCAAGGTTTGGAAATTCTTATCCATGCATTTTAGGAACTGTTCTACTTTCAACAGTATGTGAGGTGCTGTGCCTATGTGAATTAAGTGCCTTCTGATTTCCAAATAAACTTGGACCCTAGATCCAGACTCCACTAGAAGCTCACCCTCAATTTTAAATCAGGGAGCAAGAGAAACTAGGAAAAGGACAGAGGCAATACCATCATTATACCGGCCTCTTCGACACACTCCCAGATATTTGCTGTCTGCAAGCACATTTGTGATTAACCACTGGAAGGAGCTAGAGTAAAGATAGTGAAAGAATACTGTTGAAACTGTAGCAGTAAAAATAACATCGAGGAAAATGATGAAGGAAGGGAAGGTGGTTTGACCTTACCTTCTGAAAGGCAGAAATATAGGTTTAAAATTCCATAGCACAGCGATACATAAGATCATTAAAGAATTGAAATGTGGAACTTGTGCATGAAAGTTGTAAGACAATAGCTTGAAAGACTGTCATTTCCTTTTTATTTTGCTTGCATCAAAGATTCAAAAGGGAAACAGTAAGGGAAATGAAGAACAAATCAGACACTATTACTCTAACTTAGAGAATCCTTATATCTTTACAAAGAAGATCTAGGAGAGATTAGCTATAAATATTTAACTCTTTAGAGGCTGAACTCCACCATCTGTCTTTCTTAAATAGAAATAAAAATTGTTTGGCTTAATTGCAGTCAATTCTCAGTCAACACTTTTGAGATGACAAATAATTCAGTAAGTATGCACATATAGATAGAGGTTAAAATTAAAGTTTAATTGATTACTACTGTTTTTCTGAAATGGAAACAAAAAGGAGCCATTTAATAAATGATAATGCATCAGAGTCTACTTGTGGAGTTTGAAATTTCTTTACATTTTTCACATTAACATGACTTTGATTCTCATTGATAACATGATTCTGTCTTCATTGGTAAGAGGCAACTTAGTCTAAATACAGATAAACTACTCATGACAGTCACGCTATTGTCTCTGGACAAAGATTTTATTCATAAAACATTAAGAACTGTATAAAATTGGTAACTTTTGAGTGATAAGGAGAGGTTATATAGTTCAACTTACCAATGAAGTCCAAAACAGTCATCAGAATCTTTTGTGCCTTGTTATTAGCAGGGCAGAAAGTTAAACAGAAAAAATCTAGACTCAGATTTTATGTGAGCCCGAGGTTGTCTCCATGATAAATTTCACATTCGTACATACATATAAGCATGTGTGTGTAATGTGAGTGTGACAGAGAGAAAAATGAAGATGTGCTGTGTAACACCATTATATTTTATGCATATCATGTATTAAGTTGAATAAAATACAGCATTTCTTTCATATCCAGATTATGTAGCTATTATCTTCTCAAAAATGGTTGACTTGAAGAAACTAGTAATCTTGTAGGGTGGATGATACAAGAAGTAGGTGAAAGAGACTCAGTCTGTTGAGAAAATTGATTTAGATTGGTTTTCTCTGATGCATTCATATTTTTTCCTTAGTACATTCATACTCCATTTGTTGAACTTATCAGTTTTTGAAATAATTTGCTCTTGGGGAAAACACTAAAAATTTTCCATATAGCATGCCTTAAGAAATGCTTTCTTACACAAACAAATCACACACACATTGTATTATGTAATTTAGCTGATAGCTGTATGCTCTATTCGTGCTCAAGGGGAGGACTATTTATTTTCAAATTGTTGTTCTTTAGTGTGGATTCTAACTAGTTCTACAAAGGATTATTTTGAGAAGAAGGAAGATACCAATACAATTAATTATTACTTAAACTTATAGATTTGTGAGAGAATTGATGATGATGATGACAGTTAAGTAGGAAACCAAGAGGAAGAACCTTTGGGTTTTGTCTTTTTTGCATAATTATTTTGTGCACAGTTATCTTTGAAAACATACTGTTAGAGTTTTTTAATCTCTCATATTGGAATATAGCTCCTACTATCTTCTTTTCAGATCCACTTTTGGAATTATGTAGTTCTGCCTCTTGTGATTGGAATTGATAAATATACAATGTTAATCAAAATAAAAACTAATGCTATTCTTTACTTATATCTTTAGGAATTATTACTTTACAGAAAAAGAATTCCACTACACTGCTGGAATGTATTAATCCACTGATGAGCCTTTCATGTGAAATACTGTTTGCATCATATTGATCTTAGGATGATTTGTGAAAATTTTTGGCAAGTTGAATGGTAGTCCCTATCAGGATCTTTGAATATCTTTCTTCTTGAACTAATAACTGGGTAAATGATGAAGACTTCTAAGACTTTAAGCTTTCTCCAAGAGTAACGTATTTGCTAGGTACCAGACAGTGACGCCAATGAAATAAAGAACTTATAGTGCTTGCCCTTGGACTTTTTGAAGACTGAAAACAAATTAGCAGTTGGTCCAGTCATGTATATGACTTGACTAATCGATGTAATGAATTTGTCTCTACAAAACATCTAACACACCAGTAGCCATGACTGTTCAGGATGATGTGCTATTTCACCCCCTAAAGCTAATATAGGTTTCTTCTCTCCCTCAATTCCCCTAGCTTTGTCCAGACAAGCGTGTATGACCTACAACTTTGAAGCTTTTCCCCACCTTGTCTTTCCCCTATTTTCTTCCATCAAAGCACCAGTATTTGCAATTGTATATTCAATTCTCAGCCTTGGCGCTCTGGGTCTTATTCACCGAGGTCAGGTAGATCTTTTTGCAGCCTTCATTATTATGCATTTACTTGCTCTGAGACAAAATGTCCCCTTTCCATCAGTTACCTTCCATTCATCCTAAGAAACCCAGCATAAATGCCAGCTGCCTGCCTAAAGGGCACTCCATTGTCTTCCATCTCTCTGCCTTTTGACATAAAGAATCACATTCATGATTGCATGACCACATCATATTTTATTTACACAGCTATGTGCATGTCTTTCTTTCATTTTTTCTAAATGGAAATTTATGTTCTGTACAAAATCTCTCTCTCTCTCTCTCTTGGTTTTTTTTTTTTTGGTCGGTCGTGGGGCCTGAACTCTGGGCCTGGGCGCTGTCCCTCAGCTCGACAGCTCAAGGCTAGGACTCTACCACTTGAGCCACAGCACCACTTCCGGCTTTTTTCTTTTTGCTTATGTGGTGCTGAGGAATCGAACCCAGGGCCTCAGGCATGCAAGGCAAGTACTCTACCACTGAGCCACCTTCCCAGCTCCTCTTCTGTATTTTAAAACATCCTATCAGAAAAATACAACAAATATTGACTCCTTTTGAAACATTTGTTTTGCAACAGATCATTCTAAATGCTTATAATTCTATCTAAATTCAGATAATCTGTTTTAGGATTAATATATGTATATATACACCTATATAGACATATATATACACACCTATATATAATATAGGTATATATACCTATGTATACTATAGGTGTATACATCCATATATATATATGCTAACAATATATTGGTGTATATATAATTATCTATCTACCTACCTATATTTGGTATATATACACTAAAGCACATATTGTAAGCTTTCAGGTCACAGAAGCTGGAAAATTTCTTTTAAAAAAAACTGTTTAGTCACAAGATTTATAAAGAGAACATGACAGCATGCCATCAGCTCTTTTCCGACCAATGCCTATGATCACTGATCGTACACTGATAATCTTTCTGTTTTCTTCTTGCATAACCATTTTATTGACTTTCTCTCCTTTAGCAATACAGTTTAAAATTGCCTGGTTTACTATTTTTATTTCAATGGTGTCATCCTTATTTTTCACACTTGATTTTGCTTTAATTAATTGTGCAAATGTCCTACAGTTTATTTATTGCTCCTGTTAGTCATGTTTTCTTACCAGTATCAAATTGCTAGCAATCAGCAAGACTCAAATATCCATTTTTTTTTTGGTCGGTCGTGGGGCTTGATTGAACTCTGGGCCTGGGCGCTGTCCCTGTGCTCTTCAGCTCAAGGTGAACACTCTACCACTTGAGCCACAACGCCACTCTGGTTTCCTGGTGGTTTATTGGAGATAAGAGTCTCACGGACTTTCATGCCTGGGCTGGCTTTGAACCGAGATCCTCAGCCTCCTGAGTAGCTAGGATTACAGGCGTGAGCCACCAGCGCCCAGATATCAAATTTCCAATTTTTTGTCATCCATTTTTATAGCTCTAGTTACAGCCTTTTTAGGCAAGTTAATGGATATTGGTTTAATTACAGGTTTTGCATAGTGTTACTTTGAACACTCTAGTACCTGTTTTTTACTGTTATTTTTTATTATTTTATGAAAATATCATACAGAGGAGTTACAATTACATGGGCAAGATAATGAGTACATTTCTTATCAAGCATTGTTGCCTCCTCCTAGGACCTGTGTTTTGATGAACATGTTTAGCAAGTTTTGTTGATTTACATCTAGGGGTTGAATTACTGGTTCGTAAGATATGAGTAGAGTGAGTAAGTATTCTAGTGCATTACTGCCAATATTTCCCCAAATTTATGTTTCCACTAGCAAGTGGCATCCTTGCTCATAGGTTGCATTTTTCACCTTGATTTTCATTTTAGCTGCCATGAGCTGTGGGTAGGAAGTAGTACTTCATTATGATTTTAACTTACATTTCCTCTATGTTTATTATGTATGCATATGTCATAATACCTGTATGTACTCACACATACATAAAGACCTGCTTTGCAGAATCAGAATGGAAATCTTGTATGTGTAAGGCATATAAACGGTTAGGATTATCTGTGTGTGTGTGTGTAGTGTAGGCCTCGCTTGTTCAGAAGTCTCATCCCTTCCTGGCAGTGCCATGGTTTGGGCACCAAGCCTTCTAAGGGACTTTGAGAGATGTTCAGTTGTGAAACTGTGGCACTGGTGATTCACAAGATAAGATAGTGCTCTTCTCATATTTCTTTTAGACTAAAAGGGGGGGTGGGAGACTATCTAGAAACTATTTTCCAAGAGAACCCTAAATATTCCCAGTGGGAAAATTGAGACAGCAATAAAATTTTAGACCTTGATATGGCTTGGATAAATTTATTCTTACCGTTGATACTCTTAAGCAATGCTAAGAATTAAATAAGAACTTTTACAAGTCTGGGTTGAGTTTCAGTGCTCAGATGTCAAGCGATATTAAATCTCAATTTCTGAGGGTTAGAAACAGCAAGACTCCACTTGCTCTTTTCCTGGTGAAACTCTCAACGTTCTTTATAGAGCTTGTCATGGTGTGTGTCCCAATTGCTGTCAAACAGGCTGCTATATATCTTGCTAAATGTAAGCTTGAATTAAAAATCTTAGGCATTTATAGGAAAGTAGCTTAGATATAGCTGAGGGGATTCTGGGAAAGATAAATGACTTCACATTCATCCCATTAAGAACTGACCAGAAACAAGTGCAAAGACTGTGTGCTGTTTAGAATAGCTGAAGAAGACTGATAGTTTAATTAGTTTAAAATAAGGTTATAAGTGACAAGTTCTGTGTTCCACTAGATAATACTTTGTCATTAAATATTTTAAAACTAATGAATTCTCCACCCTCCCTCCCTACACAGAGAAAGGAAAAGTAATTTTTTCACAAATGTAGAAGTTCTTTAGAAACTGGTTAACACAGTTCCTTATCTTATTTTCATAAATACTCTGTTTCCTATATAAACTTGAATTGCTAGCAATCAAGAAGACTCAAATGTCCAGTTTCTTGTCAACCATTTTTACATCCTTAGAAAAGGGGTGAATACTGGTGAGAAAGCATGACTAGAAATCTGCCATTCCCCCCCCCCCAGTGATATAAGGACCACAAAGCTTGACATCCACAGAGCAGTACATGCTGCTCAAACTGTAAGTTTTACATCATTCTGTCTTCATTTAGATTGTCTCTTTTATTAGTCACGTTCTTCACAGAAGCACATGCAAAAGGATATGAATGTATAGTTCTGAAAGGAAATGTATTAGGTTGGCCTATGTATTAGAGAGGCTATCGGGGTCACAATGGGTATCTTCAGGCTGGAGAGCCAGAAAACCTAGTAGCTGCTCAGTCAGAACAAGCCCTGGAACAAGAAGGACTGATGATGGAGCCCCAATCTAAGGCTGAAAGAAGGCCTGGAAGGTTTTCTGGAGAGTCAGTGGTGGGAGTCCACATTGAAGGGTTAAAGCTGGAATCTGTTGTCAAGAATCAAGTATGCAAAAAAAAAAAAAAACCCAACCCCACACAAATATGTATGCACTTCCTCCTTTCATGTTTTGCTCCATATAGTCTCCCAGCTGTTGGGTGATGATACCATAGTTTCCTATATTAGTCTGCTTTTTGCTAGATGCTTGAGGGAATTTCAAAGACGGAAAGGACTTTCTATTTTAATTGACAGTTTCTCAAACTTGACCGATGATTGCCTGGTTCCTCTGCTTTTAGAAGTGTGGTCTGATAGAACAACATGGCGGTAGGAGTGTGTGACAGAGAGGCTGTTCATCTCATAATGTGCAGGATGGAGAGAGGGAGAAGGAAGGATGGGTGGTCACTAGAGCCCCGGGGGCAGGAAGCATGAGAGGGACAGTGAGAGCTAGGGGGAGTGAAGGCAGGAGCAAGGGCAGGAGAGAGGAAGGGGGAGAGGAGGACAGGGCCTCAATATCCCTTTCCAGGCCCACCCTCAATGACATCGCTTCCGTGGACTAGACTTGCTCTCCTAAAGCTAGCACCACCTCCCAACAGTGTCACGGGTTGGTCTTTGGGGAACATTTCAGATCCAAACTGGAGAATCACTATTTCTTTCTCATCTTTAAGATCAGAAATCAGGTCCTATCTGTGTTCATGTTGAAAAGTATTCCAGATCTTGTCCAAAATCCCAATTACATAAACAGTTTGTGTAATTATATATATACATGTATATATACATATTTCTGGTTAGTAAAAGACTTTTCAACACAGGTCTCAAAATACTTTACCATATTTCCAAGAAGTTCACAGATGTCTTTCAGTCTATGTAGAGGTCTTAATAAAGTACGTTGAAATAAGGGCAACTCGCTTGATTATTAGAACTTATTTTAAAACCAATAGTAAAGATATATCACTTTCTCTGTCTTAAATTTGCCATGCTTATTTGTATATATTAGATTTTGGAAATTGGTCAATATCAGGAGCTTTGCAGAAAATATTTTAATATAAATTGCTTTGAGGGTAAAATCAGAGAGATTAAAGTTAGTAGAGCAAATCAAGAAGGAGAAAGATAATGTCATATAGTAAGTACAGTGGCCAGATTCCTGTTCACAAATGAGGAGCTGAGATTCAAAGAAAAGACCATGCAAGTGTCTCAATCAGGTTCCAAAGTTTTCTCAGCATTTTCCCACTGTGTCTTGATTGTACAAATGAGATGTTCATCTCCAAGAGATTTGACCATTCTATTAAACAATACTGATACAATTAAAATGAAATGACTGTATCAATTGGCCATTGTCCCTTTGATCAAACTATTATATATTTCAAAACATCTGTGTAGGCTAACCTAGTTTCTGGGTGAATTCTCTTGTCTAACTCTTCTGAGTAATTCAGTTGTAGGAGGATGGTAGCATTATTGTGGCATTGGGAGGTTCAAGAATCTTGTCGTGGCTAGGTGCTGTGTGCCACACCTGTAATCCCAGGTACTTGGAAGCTGAGACTGGGAGATGCATGGTTTAGATCAGCCAAAGAAAATAGCGAGGCTCACCTATGGCAAAGATAGGAGACTCTTCTTAAATAATAGCTAAAAGGAAAAAGGACTGGGGGATCTGGCTTAAGTAGTAGAGTACCTGCCTAGCAAGCCAAAACTCTTACTTCATAATCCAGTGCTATAAAAAATAACAAAAAAAATCATTACTTAGATCTTGGTAATGTGCATGCATTTTGGAGTTTGAGACTGTGAAGAGGGTAGATGTTTGGATGGAAAATTTCAGAAAGATGATTTCTGTCTTGTGAATCAATCCCACAGGAGAATACAAAATTTCTTTAAAAATTTGATAGTTTTCTTCTTAAAGATTCATTATATTTAGTTTAGTTTTTTTCTTTCTCTTTTTTTCTTGGCAGTTCTAGGGATTGAACTCAACGTCTTGTGTTTGCTAGGCAAGCACTCTGCTGTTTAGTTGTTTTTGTTTTTTTCAATGAAGACAGTAAACAAAGGAAAGGAAGACAATCTTCCCATTCAGATACTTTTGTTTTGCCTTTGTCTTTTCTCTTGCTTCCTCCCCTTATCTATTAGGTGAATTACACACACACACACACACACACACACACACACACACACACACACACTCCAAGGCAACAAAAATATGTGTACAGATATAATGTGCAAAAATATGTTTTATATGTAAAGTAACAAAAAACAAAAACCACAGCTAAATTTCTCATTATTTCTAGAAATTAGTTTTTATCTCAGTACATATGTTGCTTTTAAGGATTAGCTCACCTGGAGGGTTCAGATTTGCATATTGTTCCACATCCTGCTTTTGTTCCTGCTGTCTAAATGTTCTTTTTGGAATAGCATCTATCTCCTTTTCACAGTGAGTCCCATATTTCATGATTTTTTTTATATTTCAGCTGTTACTATGCACTGAGCTTCTAAATATTCCTATGAGGAAGTGATACCTGTGAACCAAACTACATATGTCCCTAAAGTGGAGACAAAGACAGGTGTGTGGGTGAAAGTTCCTTGCGATTTTAGGACCGGGAACATGACCATATGTTCTATTAGTTTGTTAATTAGTAGCATAACTATATAATACATCATCCAAACAGGGGTGCTTCACAAAAATGAAGGGGTGCTCTTAATAATCACGCCTGGACAATAAGCATAAACTAGTACTTTGAAAGACCAATTGGAATATATGGTGCTTTCTTTTTAAATTTTGTATTAACCTAACCTTAGTTTATAGAAGTGTTTCTTTATGGAATTTCATGAACATGTATATAGTGTACTTGGATCATATCACCCCATTAACCTTTTCTTATTCCCCTCTTCTCACTCATAGAATTGCAGATAAAACTTCTGATCTATGGTAAATAATACTGCAATAAACATAGTTGTGCTGGTAGCTCTAGTATGGTTTTCTTTGTGATCAGTAGGGTAAATGCCCAAAAGTGGGATTGCTGGGTCATAGGGGAGCTCAATATCGAGTCTTTTGAGGAACCTCCAGACTACTTTCTAAAGTGGTTGAACAAGTTTACACTCCCACCAGCAATGAAGTAAGGTTCCCTTCTGTCCACATCCCCTCCAGCATCTGTTGTTATTAGAGCTCTTGATTCTAACCATTCTAACTGGTGTGAGGTGGTATCTCAATGTTGTTTTGATTTGCATTTCTTTTATGGGTAGGGAGGTTGAGCATTTCTTCATATGTCTATTGGCCATCCTTCTTTCCTCTTCAGAGAAAAAAAAAACCCAAAACAAAAACTTCTGATCTACAATTTTACATCAGAGAACTCTATATTTTCATGTAAATGTTCAAACCAGATTGTGAGCTATTTCCCTTTTCCTTCCTGTTGTGTCTTGCTGTTACTAGATTCTTCCTCATTCAAACACCCCATAGAATGTCCAAATGATCATAAACACACTTATGACTGTTTCCTTCTCAAACCAACTTCGAAATAAGCCTTTTAGAAATTTCTTGGAAGTATGAAGATCTTGTATTTTAGGATCTAGAATACAGGTGCCAAGAACGTTTCCTTTTTGCATTTCTATTTCTACTTCCTACTAATTCTCCAGTTCAACTATCACTTTATGAAAAATTCCCTATTTCCTCTTGCTCTACACTAGTTGAAGAAGGTTTTTTTTGGAGGGGGGGCAGAGGGCTCTTTTTAATCTAGAATTTATTGTCTTCATGAGTAAAACAGGAGTAATTTCAAGAGATTATGCACTGGATCAAATGCAAAAGCATATCACAATGTCTAACAAACCATAGAAAACAAAATAAAGCCAACAAAAACCTGAAAACATTTCAATTGTATTCAATTTTTAATACTTCCCAAATATTTTATTCATAAATTGCTTCACTCATCAGATGAGACAGTTAATTAATCATCTTGAATACCAAGGGCTATGTTAAGAATTTTATAAATGAGAAAACAATGGATTACAAAGGAGAAAATTAATAAGCTTATTGTTTGTCGATTTTATTAGCATAATTTATTAACTAGCCATTGATTTTATCATTTGATGCAGCTATCAAAACAAACTTTGAAGCCAACTCAAATACAAAGGTCTTTCAAAACTAGAAATAAAGAAAAGGTTGATCAGTATATCCTTTCTCTCTGGAGCCTCCAAACAAGAAAGGGCTGTTTCTAGCAAACATGCAATCTTATTTAAAAAATACTTTGAAGAATTTTAGCTGGCAGGGAGAAATTTGATGATTAAAAATCTAATTTCAATTTAAATGAGTATGTTTTATTTATAATTTCATACTTTTTGTATTTCAAAGGGTTAAATTATTAAGCCCCCCACCCCTACCTCCAAATCATATCAGACATTCATTTGGATGTTGGTTGGACTGGAGTTGTAGTTCAGGGGTAGACAGCTTCTCAGCACGTACAAGTCTCTGTAGCTTTCTGTTACATCTCCAGCACCAAAAAAAAAAAAAAAAGGTTGGTTGATTTGTTCCAAAGCAATTCGCCTTTACAAAGAACTTAGCTATTGAACTGGAGTGGTAGAAACACTCTGTTCCCTTGGTCTTTTCAACTCCTACAAGACACACTCACAATGTTATGTTTCACATCTGCCTTCCTCATTTTATATAAACTGCCTTCAAGGCAGGAATTGTGCTTTTCACCTCCTATTCTTAGCTCAAAGTGTGCACATACTAACGAACTGTTTGAGTGAATAGATGAGTGGTTTTCTCTTGAACCTTCCTGTGGATGCAGGGCACATTGGAGATAGCCTAGTCTATTCATTCTTTATTTACTGTTCATGAGATTTAGAAGGAGGAGATTAAAGCCACAGAAAGTACAAATTTTATCTAATTACAGATAAGTGTATTATTGTAAAATCACTGGTCTCTCTAAATCCTCTTTTTTTTTACATAGCTGTCTTTTGAAGAATTAAAGATGCAATAGATAATGGAACCATTTTATCAACTTAATGGTAGGAAATTTTCATTAAGAGCCACAATATGCACATAATAGATATTTGATTTATTTTCTTTTTAATGGTCAAGTACACCTTCCAATTTTTTATTTAAGTCTTTGCCAGAAAATTCTGTGTGTTATCATAAGATCATGTCGTTTAAAAGATACCTCTGAAGAATAAGTTATTTTTGTTATCCATGTAGATTACTTTGGAGACATGAGGGTTGTTTAAAAAAATCAAAATTTCTAATACTTTTAGAAAAAAAATCATTCTACTAAGGAGAGCTGATTTCTGTGAGGCAGTTTTGAATAAGGTCCTGAGATTGAAGATGCCATAAATAGCTGTCTGCAGCTCTAGCTATCTATATTAAGGAATGGGAGGCATAGGTTTGTATGGTGAGCTTTCTCACAAATTCAAGAGGAATTGTCCATTGTGAAAGTGCTGCTCTTATCCTGAGTGGGTGTGCTACATACAGGAGACAGTGGCATTTAAACAACAACACCAAACAACATATTCTTTATCCTCTTACTTCAGCAGAACTAAGCCCATGTCTTGAAGGCAACTCTCCAGACATTTTTTAAATTGTTACTCTGCTATTCTAAGATGTTCTTAGATGAATGTGTTTTAAATTGTGTTATAATAACAAGGCAATGTAAAGCAGTAGAAAAAGTAAAGTACATATTTTGTGGTCATGTGTACTGAACTCTTAGTATCCTCAGAGAACTAGTTGAAGAACCCCTCACCCCATCCTTGTTTTCCCAAGCCAGAGGATGCATAGTATTTGCATCTATCTGTCTATCTATCTATCTATCTATATCTATCTATCTATCTATCTATCTCCCTACATCTATGTATACACATACATACAAATACACACATTTTATATACATAAACACACACCTACGTCCATCTATCTATCTATACACACCTATGTATACATGTAAAACAAATATACATATATTTGTATACATAAACACATTTACAATACATATATCTATCATACATATAATGCATACACATATATTCCTTTTTGCTTTTAATTATCTGTGGATTAATTATGATACTTAACATACATGCTATGTCACTACTTACATTTTTATATTTAGGGAAAATGAATATATATTGAATACAAACAAAATTTTTCACTAGGTATTTTTCATCAATAGTTGATTGAATTGGCAGATACAGAACCCAAGAGTCAACTGTGCTTAATGTTTATACTTACATTCAAATATTGAAGCACTCTAACATTCAACATTTCCCATCTTCCAAATGGAAATAAGACTAGTTGTGACTAACACCTACTTCAAAATGTGATGGTTCAATGAATGATTCACTGTCTATATACAGTATGTGGCCATAATCTTTTTCTTATTGCTATCATTTGACTTTAGTATCATTTAGTAATTTATTATATGAATAGTGTTCATGATACAGGCTCTGTATAGGCAGGGCTCTTTGAGGGAGTGCTAAGAACAATGATTCATACTTCTTTTGTTGAAGAATCTGACAGAGTATAAGGAGATAATGTACACACACACAAAAGGTGATTTTGTTAATAAGTGAATCCATTGATTGTCTTCAAGTAGGGACTTAAGGAGTTATAATTTAGTAGGTTATGGAATTGCCAGTTTGGGAAATGTTTTCTTAATGATGGGTCTAGTAAAATGGATGTAAGTTAAAGTGGGATTTGATAAGAAGTTAATCCCCAAGGGAATAACAGCAATGTAGGAAAACCATTCAATGGATAGAGAGGAATTGGCAAAAAAAAATTATGTTTGGAATAGATATCCTTTCTAGGGCTATCATAACAAAATGTCCTAGACTAAATGATAGAAATTTATTTTCTTACTACTCTGGAGGATGGAATCTAACTCTAGATACTACACTAGGGTTGGATTTTTCTGTGATTTTCTGTTTGGCTTGCTACACGCTCTTGCTGCCTGGGTACCAGGTAAGCATTCCTGGTGCTTCTTCCTTTTTTTTTTTAAATAAGGGTGTCAGTCAAATTGGATAAGGAACCCAAGTATCATCCTCATTTTAACTAATTTTCCTTATTATGATCTTATGTCTAAGTATGGTTACTTTCTGTATAATGGAGGCTGCCACTTCAACAAATGAATGGTTGGGCAGAGTCAGCCCAAGGCTGGAAATATACTGAATTCTGTCAGCTTTAAATAGCAGATAAGGACCACAAAATGTATTTCCTAGATACCAGGAAGACATTATGACATTACATGTTCTTGGCAGAAAAAGGGTCAATGAAGTACTTTGATAAAATTAATCTTGCTTAATATATAAATTGAATTGACAAAAGAAACTAAAGGTTGATCTTCCAAATAGAAGATTCTTGTGAAACAATATTACGTTAGACTTGATAATAAGTCTCAGAACCTAAGGAAGAATTAAGTTGGAAAAGATTCCAAAAGGAAGAAAAATGATCATATTTTATAGTAAGATTGACTCCTTAAATACAAAGAGAACATTATCAATTTTGACTTGAATCATTGAAAATCTCATGGTTGGAAGTGGAAATCAAGAAGTAGCTTCTGATAGTTTTAAAGAAAACACGATCTTTGGGCTGGGATGTAGCTCAGTGGCAAAGCGCTTGCCTAGCAAGCGCAACGTCCTGGGTTCGATCCCCAGTACCAAAAGAAAAGAAAAGACATAAAGAAAACACGATCTCTTCTGTTGGCGTTTGGGGATGTTATCCATCAGCCATGTGAAATGTGTGTCTAGACTTTCAAAATTGTATTTGGAGACACATACTGAAGAATAGGAAGTGATGGGCCAATGCATTTACATATAACTCAGACCTGAATTTTAATCCTTAGTAGGTCACAAGTATCTCATTGAATGACATGAGCCTCTTGGAAACCACTGATAAGTGGTACATTGTGATCAGAACCCAGCCTCCTGGAATAAGCAAAATGTTTGTGAGAGCCTTAAATTGATATGAAGAGAAATATCCTGATTTAGGAAACTGTTCAGATAAAGGGACCTTATGAAGCTCTGATATAGAGTCCTAGATAAAATCTCAAAAGACTGGAAATTCAGTCTTTGGATCCATTCGTTTTAGAAGATGTCAGTGTTTTAAGAAGGTTTGGCATGGCTTTCAGGTTGATTGCTTCAGAGTGATGAGGAAAAATGGTGGCTCAGATAACCCTCAACCCTCTCACAGACACATAATTTCAGATGAGCAAAATAAGTGAATTCCTTGTACTTTTTATGCACTTAATAAATATGAAAATTGGAGACAGGAATCTGGAAACATGTCCTAAGCTCAGCCCTGTGGGTGTTTCAGGAAATCATTTGAAATTTTGAACTTAGCTTTATTATAGTATAAACTATGAGTTTTTATTTAATTAGTCATATCCGCTTAGAATGTACCTTATAAAAGAATACACCATACTTCTGGAGGTCTTAATTTTAATCCTGGAAGACAACAGAGCTGCCTGCATTTGAACTAGGTGAATTTAGAAGAAAGTACGAAAGTAATGCATAACATGGGAAACACTTTATAAGCATGCGCTGTATATATGAATGAAACTCAATAGACATAGGTAGAAAGACAAGAAGAAGAAATACTAAAGAGATGGTAATGAAAATGTGGCACTTCCAAAATCAGTGAAGACATGGAAGTGTAACTTGATATCCCACCTGCCTGTGATCCAAGCACCTCAACTAAAATGTAATTTTACTAAATTATGGCCAGAACACTAAATAGCTTCTTATATATTAATAATAAACTTTCAGAGCATCTGGATTCATTGCTATCATTGCTTTTTCTTCCAGAAATGAGAGAGGCTAAGGGACTTACCAAGGGTTGTGCATAAGAGCATGAGTTCTGCCTGTAACCTTCCTGTGCTAAATGTCTGGAGCTGTATTACAATATACCTCTCTCTTTGTTCCCTACTACTTACCCATAGCAACACAGTTATGGAGACTGGCTACTTAGAAATGCAGCTCTCATTTAGACTTGCTCACTTGTTTGAAGTAGTAGTTTAGCAAGGCCAGAATTTTATTTGTAATTCCAACTGAGTTTCTTCCAAGATATAAGTCTATGAGCAGTCGCCAATGCACAGTACTGGAGGATGTGATATAATGGTACCTGCAGGCTAGGAATCTGGTCTGTGGGACATATTGTTATTTACAGAGTTACCAGGAAACTTGGCTTTGGACCCAACCCTCTATTATGGAGCCAGATTCTGAGTGTCTTTGGCTAATCATCATGTTTCCAGGAGAAAAAGAAATAATTGCTGGTGAGCAACAGTACTATTAATCATTAACTGTGTGTCATCTGCTTTATACTCACATTTCTAGTAGACGTGGTTAATCACACTCTTTTGTAAATGGTCAAAATAATGTTCCTTCTGCTATTATTATAAAAGACATCCAATTTTGCAGTATATACACATATCTTATTGATGGACACAAATATACAGAGAAAGTAACATGAGTCATCCAATGCTATGATGATTCCAGTCCTTGCCAACTCCAAGGAAGTAAAAATATTTTGTGCATATAATTAAATACTGTATCTATGAAATATATTGATGCATAATATTTCTTATCTTATAAGTTATTCTAGGTATGACCAGCAACGGGTTCAAATACAGATATATCTTCCTATACAAATAGATTGAAGGAAGGAAAAATATGGACAACATGTAAAATTGAGGTTGAATCTCAGTTCTGACACTCACCATCTGTGTGGAAATGAACATAAGCATTCTCAACATTGGTAGCCTGTCTTTACAATATGGGCTGTAATTTGTGCTTGAAAGTATTCTTATGAAGATTAAATAGGATACCATGTTTAAAGTGTACTGGCACAATAAATGGTACCCAATGATTCATTTATCATTCAAAAAGACTAATTTATTCTCTCTAAAATATTAGGCTATGGTGTGATGTTCATATTCTTGTTTTATGACTTGGCATGCACTGTAGAACACAGTGCCGCAGTTTGGCCACACTAGTTCCCCAAACTATCAGACATTTGGTGAGTAAACTAACGCACAGTGTTGTGGATTTGGACACCAGACTTAGATTCACGAAGCAACAAGATTGGGATGCTTCCAGTGAGGTCACATGGAATACAAGCCACCATCCTTCTGTTACATCCCATAGAACTGTGAATGAAATAAAAGCATAGAGACAACAACCCGAAAAATGAAACCCGTTTACCAACTCTATTCCAGGGCTCGTATGCATAATACAAATTATGAATACGTAAGACATGTTTGGTTTCATTATGGCTTAGGCTTTGGAGAGTCATAAGATATTTTGGTTGAATTATAATACAGCTTAACAGTAAGTCAAAAATGGGGAGGGGCCGGGGTAATCCTGACTACTCAGGGGGCTGAGATCTGAGGATCCTGGTTCAAAGCTAGCCCGGGCAGGAAAGTCCGAGAGACTCTTATCTCCAATAAAAAACCACCAGAAAACCGGAAGTGGTGCTGTGGCTCGAGCAGTAGAGCGCTAGCCTTGAGCTGAAGAGTTGAGGGACAGCTCCCAGGCCCAGAGTTCAAGCCCCACGACCGACCCCTCCAAAAAAAAAATGGGAGGAAAGATTTTTGACTTGTAAAGGGCGACTTGGAAGTATGCAAAGACATTTTAGTGGTTTATCTTGTTATTCCCAATGCTCAGTATGTTTTTTTAAAAATTTATTTATTTATTTATTTTGAAAATACCATACAGAGGGGTTACAATTACATGAGCAAGATAATGAGTACATTTTTTATCCAACATTGTTGCCTCCTCCTTTGTTTCCCCTTCCCATTCCCTCCCCTGCCCCCACGCGCCAAAGATGTAAAATTTGTTTTTGATATAACGACTTGTACATCTCATTGCTGCAATGGGTCCACTTGTATCCCTATTTAAACAACTTGTTTTTTCCCTTCCCCTTCTCAAATTATACCAACATCAAATACAGTGGAAACAGGGGTTATACCGTGGAGGAGGGACATACAAAGCAACAAAGAAATCATCTTATAAATATGTTAGAAACAATCGCAAGCGAGAAAAACCATTTAAGTCCTTATCTTGGGGTTCATTTCGCCTAACATCAAAAGACTCCATAGAGCTCCCCTATGATCCAGCAATCGCACTTTTGGGCATTTACCCGAATGATCACAAACAAGACTATATACTAAAGCTACCAGCACAACTATGTTTATTGCAGCATTATTTACCATAGCTAAAATATGGAACCAACCCAGATGCCCCTCAGTAGGTGAATGGATCAAGAAAATGTGATGTGTATATATATATATATA
>NW_012267234.1:1364248-1390614 GCF_000151885.1 Dipodomys ordii
GGAAGTGGCACTGTGGCTCAAGTGGTAGAGCGCTAGCCTTGAGCTGAAGAGCTGAGGGACAGCGCCCAGGCCCAGAGTTCAGGCCCCACGACCGGACACCCCAAAAAACCCATTATATATGAAAAAACAACAAGTAGAGCACCTACTTGTGGACTTTCAGTATGTAGAGATAATGCATATATGAACTGGATCCTAAAAGAGGGAGATAAATGTAATCATGTGCTTACAAGTTCTTTATCTTTTATGTGAAGTAAACATTCCATTTTCATGAAATATATGTATGAAATCCATTTCTCTAGATTTTATATGCATTAGTACAACAGTAATTCTAAGAAGACTGAGCAAAATATATGGCAGTCACTACACCAACCATTTCAAAAGTATCATAGTTATACCTAAAAGCCAATAAATGAATTTATAAATGATTCCAAAAAAATCAAATAATGTTAAACATGTTAGGAAAAGAAGAGCATAGATATAATGATCAAAACAGAACAAAACTGGAGACCAAGAAGCAAACATATACAAAATATGTAGAACAAAGTCTAATCATTTTGAATATTATAATAAATGCTAATGGACAAAATATTCCAAATAAAAATAATTATCATCAAAGTAAAAAAAAAAGAAAGACCCAAGTTCAATGTCGATAAATAGCTCAAGAACACAGAAACGTTGAAAGTAATAGATGGAAAAGATGTGTTATGTAAGTAGCTTAAGAAGGCTGGAATGATTATTGCAATATCAGAGAAAATTGAATTCAAGACAGAATATTACCAGTAATAAAGAAACATGTTTCATGATGTTAGAAGTCAATTTATTTTAAAAAATCTAGCTATAATAAATGTATATGTATCCAACAACAGAGCATCGTGATATGGGAAGCAAGAATAGACCCTATTAAGAAATAAGTAGTTCTAATTGTGTGTTTTCTACAAGATAAGCAGTTCAAATATGAATACACATTTTTATGAAAATATATAACAGGCAAGACTAATTAATGAGAGAAAAAAATAGTAGTCTTAGCCTCTGGAAGCAGGGATAGTAATTGACTTAGAAGGTATAGAATTGAACCTTGTGGAATGATGGCAATTCCCTGTTCATTAATGGGGATTTAGGTGATATTTAAGTATGTCAGTCTGTGTCACTAAAGTTATACGTTAAATCATATTTAAATCAGAAGCAATAGCTGTAACCTAATTGTAAACTTTAATAGTAGGCAGGTGGAATTACATAGGCGCACCTTGGCATCCATATGTAGTAGATGATGTGATCTTTTCATACTCAAAAGGTTGGAGAGTCTTAGCAGTTACCTAGCATGGAAAGCAGTACACATGCAGTGTTGACTCAGAGCCATATTAATTCTCTCTGTCAGAAAGATTTGGGCAAAAATTATACTACTGCTAATAACAAGAGCTGCTATTTGGACTCAGGTTTCTGATTTTACAGTGATGCTGTTTGAGTCTAAAGTGTCCTGTCAAAATAACATGAAAGGTTATGGATCCAGATAGAGTCCAGATAAGGGCCAGGTAAAACATACGCAGTGTGATGAAGAATAATCACTAACCTGTTCTTAACTTACGTCTTTTTGAGATACTTTTGGGGCTTCTCCTATTTCACTTGCTGAATCCCCATAGAAAGGGAGGGACAAGGCTCAGAGAGGGAAGTACACTGGCTTGCATGCACACAGCTGGTTTTATTTTTTCTCTCCATTGTGTATTAATGGGAAGTGAGACTAAGAGAGATACGCTACCGATGTTGTTCTGCTTTGCAGAGGCTCGTCATGATGATTGGAGAGAGGCCCGTGGAGCACGTTGAGTGAGTCTGAGTCAGCATCTGTGTGGACTGAATGTGTAGATACTACTTCGTCCCTCACATTTTTCTGGGTAACAGGAATTTCAGCTCAGCCCTCCAAACCAGGATGGCAGCAAGGAAGAAGAGGGTGAGTAGGCCTGAGTTTTTCTTTGACTGAGCGGTTCTAAGTTCCTGTTTGCAGAAGTTGACTTGAGTTCTTACTCTCTACAGACCCGTGATGGCTGGTGGTGGAAGCGAAAGACTTCGATTTAGCCCTTGTGTCTTGAGTTCTAAAATAGAATCTTTTTTTAAAAGCCATTAATTTGTTTCTGGATGGTGTAAACACTAACGCAGCACAAGAGGGGCATTTGTTTACTTTTTTATCAAAGCTTGCTTTATGTCTATTTTCATATTTTCACTTTTCATTTTCAATTTAATTTTGTTTCACGATTCTTTTTTTGTTGTGGTGGTCAATTGTGGGGCCTGAACTCTGGGCCTGGGCGCCGTCCCTCAGCTCTTCAGCTCAAGGCGAGCACTCTACCACTTGAACCACAAGGCCACTTTCTGCTTTCTAGTGGTTAATTGGAGATAAGCATCTCACAAACTTTCCTGCCTGGGCTGGCTTTGAACCATGATCCTCAGATCTCAGTTTCCTGAGTAGCTAAGATTACAGGATTAGCCACCAGCGCCCATTGATGTGGTTTGTAAAGTTTAATCTACAAAATAAACTACATCCAGTAAAAGTTTTCCTTTATCTAGATTATCAATTTTATTATATTTTTATTATCTTTGAGTAGCTGTACAAAGGGGTTACCATTCAATATGTCAGTCTGTAAGTGCAGTGCATCTTCGTTGATATCACCTTTTCTATCATTTCCTCTCATCTTTCCCAAACCACCTTTTTCCTTCAGTTTTTTGGTTCCATAGGATATATCTTAAATATGACAGCATGCTCCCTCTATCCTGTCTTATTTTTATTATTTTAACTGAATTTCTAGCTCATGCTTTCTAGAATTTTCTGATGGATTAATTTTCATAATTATTGTTATTTTCCATATTAAATGGAAATTATAATTAGGAATTTTGATTTAGAACAATTAACTTACAATTTGCCAATAGTACTTATTTATTTTATACTTCAAAGACAATATAATCATTACTTTTTTAGTTTTGGACCTCTAGGTATTAAGTTTGGTCATCCAACCATTCATGCTCAGTTGCTATTTTCAATGCCATATTTTCTTCTAGTAATAGTATTTTATTAACTTCTCCTAAAGTTAATTTTGGGTAAAAGAGAAAGAAATACTGGAATTTCATCCTAGCTGCCTACTTGTATCCATATCATTTGTTGAAAGATCTGTCTGTACTTGATTGCTTTAAGTTTCTTTTCTCTCACATAGCTATTTCCATAAATATTCAACTGTATTTTCAGACTCTTGCCTTCCAATTCCAGTTACTTGTTCAACTCTAATAACTTGTTACGTAACTTTTTAAAAATTTAAGTTTATTGTCAAGGTGATGTACAGAGAGATTACAGTTACATACATAAAGTAGTGAGTACATTTCTTGTCAAACTTGTTACCCCCTCCCTCATTTTTCTTCCACTTTCCCTCCCCTTCAGTAACTTTTTTCGAACCAAAGTTCCCTTGTTATTGAAAACCCATGTCTAACACACTTTGGCATCTGGTAAGGTAAAGCACCTCCTCTTCCATCCCTTCCCTTTCCCACAATCTTTTTGGTTGTATTATTAGATGTCTAATTTTTCCATCTCTTTTGTGAGTTTAGGTGATTGAATTTGCTTCTCAATTTTTCTATCCAATTTTTAACTAGGCTCTTACTTGAATTAAAATTATGTATTATGATACGTTTTCTACTGGCATTTTTCAAAAAGAAAATGTACCCTAGCTGATTTTACTCTGAACATAGTGGGAATTTTCTCTAACTATATCCCTAGTCATTTTCTCAGAGGTGAGCCCTGAGAATAGAACTATAGAATGTATTAGAGGGGATAAAAGTATGTACATCTCTAGGTACTATATATTTGTTTTTCTGAGACTATTGTAGGTGCATACCCTGTTTTCCTTAGCTTTCTGACTAGAACAGACTACCTATGTTACATTCCAGATTTTTAAATAAAAAATCACATTACAACATCCATGAAGTATGACTTCTACAAAGAAAACTACAAAACTATAAAACCTTGAAGGAGGAAATTGAAGATGATATGAAGAAGATAGAAAGATCTCTCATGTTCATTGGCAGAATTAATATAGTGAAAATGGCTACTGCCAAAAGCCATAACAGTACCTGTTAATTGTGATGTCCTTTTCCCCCAAACAGAAGAATAAATCTCAAAATTCATATAGAGGCAGAAAAGACACTGAATAGTCAAAGTGATCTTGAATAACAAGAGCAACACCAGAGGTATGACACCACACTGCAGAAGACCTAGACCTTTATCTCTTGCCCTGTACAAACATCAACTTCAAAAATGTCAAAGATCTGAGAACATATTTTTATGTCTATTTTGATTCTTTGTCAAGATTTTCTACTTATCTCTATTTCGATGGCATTGTTTTTTGAAGATTTATTTTCTTCCTTTAGCTCTTGTTTTATTACTAGTACATGTTGTAACTATGTGTTGAGTTTCAAACTTTTGGAACAACAGCTACTCCTTGCAGTTTTCCTGGGCTGGCTTTGCTAAGGGAAGGCCTTATTCCAAATAGCCCGTGTTGCTATTCTAGGAGTCTTTGAGACCTTTTGGTGTACTTGAGCGCAGGGAAGCTGGGATGTGTCCTCTTTAGGCCCATGTGGGTAATTAGAGCAGATTCCTCATTTCTTTTTCAGGAGCTCAGAATCTCTTATTTTTGGCTGTTATCTGTGTGCATCACTGCTAGAGCTCTGTACAACTGCATGGCCCTCTCATTGTCCCTTACTCTAGCATGAATCTGAAGTAGGCTGGCTGGCTATTAGTACCCCAAGATGGGGGAGATTGAACCTCTCCATGAGACAGATCTAAAAAAGAAAAGATAAACTTGCACTGTTGGATGCTGGTTATAGTCTTCTCTGCCTCCAAGGGAGAAGCCACCATAGTCAGAGTGTTCTCTCCTAGCACTGAACTTTGCAGTGAGGGTGTAATGTGGGTAGAGTGAAATTGCCTCTTTTTTTTTTTTTACCTACTTCAGGTTTTCTGTTTGCCTGGGGCACTGCAACTTCTTACTTCAATTCTAGAAGTCTCAGGAAGGTATTTTGGTCCATATATCATTGTTTGCCAGGTTGGTATTTCTATAGGTTACCAAGGGCTCAGATTTTTTCCATTACCTATTTTTCCAGTTTTATAATATACACATTCTAGAATTTCAGAGAAAGACTATATGTAAAATTAAAATCCTGACATTTCCTTCATGTTTCAGCTTTGTAGATTTAAAACAGACGAGGAAACAATGGTTGGAAGTGTCTCTTTAGATTTTTCTTCATTTATTTGTAATTCTCTCTTTAAGGTAAAGTAACTATCTTGTCCATAAAAGAACAGCTGCCTATAAATTTTGTAGTTCTCTTCTGAGTTATAGACTACCTTTATGATTATTACAAGAGGTATATTTCTTTCATATAAATATTTGAAGTGTGATCTCATTTATAAGGACAAAAATTCTAACCACAGCCATAAGTTATAGTTACATAATTATTCCCTGACATAATTGATTTTTTCCCTAGGTATGTTTTACCTGATTTGTAAAGATGTCTTTAGAACTGATACTGCTAAAATATTTACATGATAAAATCTTGAAAAATAGTAGAATTACTACCTCTTCTGAACATCAACTGTTTTTGAAGATTTTTGTCAGATATTCAAAATGCCAGAGAACATGAACTAAGCAGACAAACTATGAGCAATTTCCACCCAACAAAATTGAAAATAAAAGAGACAAGCATTTTCAGATGACCTATCATCAATCTGTGTTAACTTCCCATCAGAGTCAGAAGGGAACAAGAATGCCCTTTTGGTACTCCCCTTGACAAAGAAACCTCACTGTCTGACTTATGGGAAAGAATAAGTGCTTCTGAGAGCTGCTCCAGCCAGAGGCAGCTCTGAAGAGTTATAAGTCCATAAAGAAATGTTTTCTTTAAGTGGCCTTCACAACCCCAGACTTCACAACATCTCATTAGCTTTTGCTTTCAAGTGTCCTTAATTGACAGAATAAATTTACTTTAGAAGCTATGTTGAAATCTCTTTTCTTGCTTTTATAAGTGGTTATATTAAAAATGGGGAATGTAAGTAATTTTAAAATATGCTTGTTATATTTTTTTGTTGTTCCTTGCTCTTTTCCTTAGAAAGTTTCTGTGTAGACTCACTTGACAAATCAGATAGGGCTCAGGTAGATGTCCCTAAGATATGATGCACAAATTAAGTCTTCTTTATTTGGGGACATGTGATTTTATATACAGTGTTCACCTAGAATTAAAAAAAACAAACAAATAAGACATTTTAAGTTCTTGCTCTGAGGAGCTCTTCAATCTGGGCCAGGGCAGCAATTAACCAAATAAAAGATTACTTCAGACAGTTGTAAGTGGTTTCAATATAATATCCTTTCCAGGAAGGCAGAGGCTTTATCTGTTTTATCCATTAATGTGTCTTACATCACCAAACACTGCCCAGGAAATAGTGGACGGACTCAGGATAAATGCTTGTCAAATAGACGATGATGGTGACATGATGGAAAATGACAAGAATGCAGAGGGCTATGCAGATTGAGGATGATCAAGTTTGCCTAGAGAATGTCCTCCTTTCTCTGGGAGCTACAGAATCAGAGAGCCAGTTGTGAGTGAATCTAGTTACTGAGAATATCCTAGAATATGGGCGTGGGTGTGGTAACTGAGGATTTACCAAGGCCACTGTGACAGGAGCATCATGGAAGATGGGTGGACAATAAGGATGAAAAAAAAATGGACTGAGCCACACAATGGGGTGTGCTGTCCTGTCGCAAATGCTTGGTCTTAGTTGTTGGTTGGTTTTATCTTTAAGTAGGCATATAAATAAAGGGGTTTCAGTTCAACATACCAGTTTATGGTTTCAATGCATCTTGAACAATGTCAGCTTTTCCATTATTGCCCTCCATCCCTTCCAATATCACCCATTTCCTCAAGTTACCCAGCTCCATTTTCACATATATCAGTCTTATTTTTTTTGTTATTAGAAAACTTCATTCATGTGACAAAGGTAATCTGATCACTCTTTTAATAACAATCTTTTTGATATAACTTAGGAACAGGCACTTCTATAAGAGGTCTTCTTTGAGAAGGAGATTGTAAGTGATGGAGATAGAATTCTGTTCATAAAACAATAGTAGTGATAACAGGATTTGCTAATAGTATGAATGTAGATGATGGTAAAAAGGCAATTCCAAAATGACTTCTTTGAATTTTGTTCATTTCTTTCTGGAATTTATCTAATTACTAAGTGACGTTTTCACAAATTCTACCTAATATGCTGCAATAGTAGTTTTAGGAAAAGGAATTTATTTCAGAGGAGTAACTTTTGGCTTTCCAGTTCTCATATATAGTCCTATTATGCTCATTTTCAAATGGATAGGGAAGATGGTTAATGGGTTAAAAGGGAAAACTTACATATTGAAAGGCTTCAAATTCATGAAGAGAGCTTGATCAGGAGGGAGATTAGAAACACAGAACCATAGCCCTGAACAGTACCCTCTAAATTCTGATGTGCATGTGAACTCTAAAACATCATTTACCCCAAATCCAAAAGGAGTGAGTCTTTGTAGGTGGGGAAAATGTCTGGAGAGCTGAGGTTTTGCTTCTCAAAGCATCTATTCTTTTATGTCAGTCATTTTACTTGGAAATTATGCTATAATGTATTCAATACACCTTAGTCTTCTAATTCTAATGTAATTTGAACTTAACCTTGCTTATCCATGGTAACTTTAATGTAATAATAGCTACCATTATTAAGTGCCTAATATATTCTAGCTTCTGTATAAAATCATTTTTACTTATCCTTTTTATAGCCTCCTGAAGTAAAGTCTACTATACCCATCTTTTTAGACGATAAAATCATGGCTTAGGGAGTTAGCTCATTTAAGTGACTAATGTAGTGAATTAGTGACAGCACATAGAATAAACAAATCCTTGGTAGTTTTAGGAAAAGCATAAGATCCATTAGATAAGAGTAACTGATAAACACTCTTTTCCCTAGTGGGAAAACTCAATGACATCAGTATTATTCTATTCATGACTATCTTTGTCTTTTCACTTGTAAACCTTGGACAAGGTCCTCTACAGATCAAATGGAACCCCAGGCCTACTCTCTAGTTCAAAAGAACCTGATCATGCCATTGAGGTTACAGATGAGGAGATCTGGATTAGAAAGAAAGAGGGCCACATAATCTCTCAGCTCCATTAGCAATTTGCAAAGCACTTTCTTGGGAGGCAAAGTTGTTAAGGGAGCGATAATAAGGATAATAAGGAGTTGATTGTGGTGCAGGGTGATAAATAAGGACCTAAGTTCAGTTTATTGCATTTTCAGATGTGAATCCTCCCAATCCAGGCTCATGGGATGTTTTCACACTTCCTTAGATCTTCTTTCATTTCCTTTTTAGGTTTTTAAAGTTTTCTTCATAGAGATCCTTCATCCCTTTGGTTAAGTTAATCCCGAGGTTTTGTTTTTTTTTTTTTGACCTGCCCATCTTTCTTCTGCTTTTTTATTTATTTTTGTTTTTGTTTTCGTGGTACTAGTGTTTTAATTCTGAACTTTGCACATACTAGGCAGGCACCTCCAATCCAGCCTAGGCTGTCATGGATTGCATTGCTCCTATTTATGTTTCCTGTGTAACTGGACTGATGGGTGCATGTGATTGTACCAAGCTTTTAATTAGTTGAGTTTGGGTTTTGGAAACTTCATGCAGGCCTGGAACTGCAATTTTCCAGATTTCAGCTTTCCAAGTAGCTAGGATCACAGGTGTGGGCCACCCCGCTGTGCCCAACTCTGGTCTCTCTTTTGCATAATCATAATCCCCCTTCTTTTCTAGCATCATACTTTGTATTAATGTGCTCCTATTTCACTTTGTCTTCAATGCTGAGAGTGAGTCAGTACTGTATTTGTTGTGGTTTGATCAGCAAATCAAATATGATTGACCTCAAATTAACTATATATTATTATAATTAAGATTCTGTGTGAAGCAGGGGGATTGATAAAAAGATTAAATAATAAAGGGCCTGGCTAGTTGGTTCATGTATGCTAAATCAGCTACTTGCAAGATAGAGATAGAAAAATCCTGGTTCAAGGCCAATTCTGGCAAATATACTAAATACTCAGGATTTTTCATCTAAGATAATTCCATTTCTTTCAGGTAATTGCATATCCAAATCATGTTGTATTTATCCTTAGGAATATATTTGGTTCAGCCTTAAGTTATATCAGCACATTAACTGAAAGCACATTTTGAAAAAATTCATTTTACTCATTGATATAAGGTCTTACATTTGTGCTCACCTCAACCCAACATCCTCATAATCTTCGCCTCCAAAAATTACAAGTATGAGCCACTGTACTTGGCTGTCTTCACTCTTATTCTTTAAAAAGTATTTTATAAAGGTAATAAACAGAGGGACTACAGTTACATGAAAATCAAACAAAGAGTATGTTTCTTTTTGTACAGTGTCCCCCCTTCCCTTTTCTCTCTCAGTTTTTCCCTTCCGTCCCCAGCCTCGTTTTGTACTTCATTTTCAACATAGTGTGTAATGAGTATCACTGCTGTGCTTTGTTCACCCCTTTCCTCTATTTCTATACTCCCCTTTATCCTCCCAAACAAAAATAAAGAAAGAAAAGAAAGTGAAAACAACAACAACGTTTCCATTTCTTGGAGTTTATTTTGATATATATGATTTTATATAACCAGGCTTATTTATGTGTGTGCTGGTACTGGCAATTTAATTCAATGCCTGTGTGCTGTCCTTGAGCCTCTTTTGCTCTACCGTTTAAGGCACAGCTCCACTTAAGATTTTTTTTTTTTTTTTTAGGAGGTAGTTTACTAGAGGTAAGAGTCTTGGGCTGGCTTTGAATTACAACTCTCTGCCTTCTGATTAGCTAGGATTATAGGCTTAAGCCACCAGCACCCAGGTTCACTCTGCTTATTGAATTAAATTTTCCCTTTGTATGATACTCTGGGAGCAATTTTCTGTCAAATGTCTTATTATTTGTGGTGCAGGAGTTGAGCTCAGGGTCTTGCATATGAAGTTGAGCTTTATTCCCAGCCTCAAATACTTTTATTTTATGTTGTTTTAAAATCAATTTTATTAATTACCTTACTTAAATTTCCTTTCATTTATCTGATATAAGATTGTATATTCTTTGGATCAAGAAAATGTGGTATATATACACAATGGAATTCTATGCCTCCATCAGAAAGAATGACATTGCCCCATTTGTTAGGAAATGGAAAAACTTGGAAAAAATTATAGTAAGTCAGAAGTAAGCCAGGCCCAAAGAAACATAGGTCCCATGGTTTCCCTTATTTGTAATATCTAGTATATGTATGAGTCAAGCGGAAAAGGTCACATAATGTGATGTCAGGAAAATGAACCGTTAGATGTGTATTTTAATGTTTTTTTCTTTCATGCATGTGTTTCTAATGCATTTATAAGATTATCTCTTTGTTGCTTTGTATGTCTCTCCCCCACAGTATAACCCCTGCTTTCACTATATTTGATGTCAGTATAACTTGTGGAGGAGATGGGGAAAAACCAGTTGTTTAAGGATACAGGTGAACCTGTTGCAACAATGAGAAGTACAAGTTGTCATGTCCAAAACGAGCTTTACAACGTCTGTGCCTGGGGGGGGGGCGGAGGGGGAAGGGGGGGAAGGAGAAGGATTGGGATGGGGGGGAGGGTGGAGGCTGGGAAGGGATGTGAAGGGTAAACAAAGGAGGAGGCTGCAATGCTTGGTAAGAAATGTACACATTATCCTGCCCATGTAATTGTAACTCCTCTGTACAGTATGTTCACAAATAAAATAAAATAAAATTAAAAAAAAAAGATTGTATATTCTTTAAAAATCTGAGGCTCTCAGCCTCAGATCTCAGCCTCCTGAATAGCTAGGATTACAGGTTTGAGCCATTGGTGCCCAGCTACCTAGTTCAGTTTTTTAACATGTACTATTAATTCCTTAAATGTAATCTGCCTATAGTTGTTATTTCTGGGCCCTTGCTCAGGAACTCTTGTATTTACCATATTTTATTATTTTAACCATATTTCGCAGAACTTTGCTTACAGTTGCTTCCTAGGTTATTGTTGTGTACTTTCAGAGATTATTTAAGTTTCATTTTTATAAATATCTGAAATCATTGTCAACCCAAATCATTTATAGTTTTGGCTTGATTTTGGGTCTGACGGCAAAATAGTAGCCCACTAATACTGCTCCTTCCTCAGTCTTTATTTTCCTCTTATACTTACAAAGGGTGTCCTGCCCAGCCTTCTTTGTGGCATATTTGTCTCCTAGTTTACTGTTGCACAGAATGCTGAACACCATGGGGAGTCAGCACTATGCGGGAGATTTATGATTCACTCTCCATGCTATGTGGATTTGGGGAATACCTCTTGAGTCCTTGGTGTGATTATTAAAACTTCTGCTTACCCCTTTGGATTCTTGATTTTGTTTCATTTTTGGACTCCAGGGACTTCCCTTTATGGTCAAAACAGTTTGAGAAATATATTATTCAGTACTGTTAGATATTGTGTTGGGGTTAGATATTGTGTGGTAGGGTTATTGTGTAGCATATCTAATATGCTGTTTCCCAAAGTAAAAGTCCCAATTCTTTAAAGGCTTATTTTCTACATTTCCCCCCAAATGGACTGGCTTGGTCATCTTTGGAGAATTACTGAAGAGTCTAGGAGTTAAATATATATATATATATATATATATATATATATATATATATATACTTTCTATTCAGTAGAAAGAGAATTTCCTTTTTTACTTTGTATGTGTTTTTTATAACTTCTCTCCTGATCTGAATATATAAATATACATTGATTAATAAATATTGATCCACTCTGAATCTCCAAGGGCTAAAAGAGTAGTGAGGAAGGTGAATGGCTGTAAGTCAGGAAGTTTTCCAGTGCACATGGAGAATGCAGATGGCATCTGGTGCTTCCTGAGCTTGCCTTGTGCTGGTCACATTTCTACTTAGTGCTGGGAAATACTTTTCAGTCCATTAATAATAATAATAACCCCAAACATGTGCACCTAGAAATATAACCTGAAGAAATTAAAGGTAATAATGCACAGTATTCTCTTTTGTTTACATAGTTATCCATAATAATCCTCTAAATTCAATTTTTAGAACCTATTTCATATTTTCTTTGCTAAGTTTAATAACATAGATTACCCCTTCTAAGAGGGAAAATTGACCCTAGATTTTGTCATCAGGCTATTCTTAACATTCACACAAGATTTTTAAAAATTTTTCTTTAAATTTTTTTATTGTTTTTGTGTAGTTGATATACAAAGAGGTTATATGAATCAGGTATCATTAATATAATTATTTTTGAACAATTTTTCCCCTTCCATTGCTCTCTCCCAAACTTTCTCTCCTGCCTCCATCCATAAGATGTCCAGTTCATTTTCTACATTGTGTCTGGTGAATATCACTGTTGTATTTGTTCATTTGTTCACCTTTTATGTGCCCTCCCTTCCCCTCCTAAATGCAAAGTAACAAACAATACAAAAGGAAAAGAGAACAAAAACAGGCACTAAAGACTTTTGGAATTCATTTCATAGAATATTGTTTTATATGATCATCTGTCCATAGCTATTGCGCCTTTGCCCACTACTCCTTTCCTTAATCTCCTTTGGCCTCTGTATGTTAATGACTAGGGTCCTATATAATTTATCATGTCCTGGTTTTATTTATTTGTCAAACAAGATTTGATAATGTATTGCTTTTATGTCTAAACTAATAATTCTAATTACATTCCATGAATTCTCACCCACCATAATACTTTGAATAATTGTTATATAATAAGCTTTATTTGGTGCTTGCACTGGTTCTTGAACTTAGGGTGCTCCTTCTTAGCTCAAGGCTAATATTTTACCACTTGGTCTACACCTCTACTGCCAGCTTTTTTGCTACTTAATTGGAGATCATGTCTCACAGACTTTTCTGCCCAGACAGCCTTCAAACCATGATCCTGCAGGTCTCAGTCCCCTAAGTACTTAGGATAAAAGGAGGGAGCCACTGGCACTGGACAATAAATTTCAGAGATACTGGAGAGGCTGAAAAATGTACATTTCTGTGTTGATTTGTTTTGCATTAGTTTTTGGAACAACTGTAGAAAAGACAACATTCATAACAGCTTTCAAATTCAATTAGTGTATGTAAACTACTGATTTTTTGGCACCCCTTTTCTCCATCTTATTAATTTATACTAAGAGAGTAAGCAATTTTCAAATTTTATTTTGAGATGATAAGCCATAATGGATTTAAACATGTGAAGATACATATTTAATAAACTTTAATGCCTTTATGGTTTCAGTGTTAAAATGGAGAGCCCTAAATAATCCTGCCTAGGAATGCTTACAGATTCTCTTCTACATTCCCACAGGGCTAGGAATGTGCTCCTCTGCTCAGGGTTCCTCTGCTCCGTCTTGCTGGGTAGTTCTACCTCTGCACAATTTTCTTCATGCTAGGATTCCATTGATCAATGAGTTTGGAAGCAAGTCTTTCTTTTGCTCCCAACAAAGTAGGCCAGGCTGTAATTTTATAGAAAAACACTTGGGAAAATCTGATATTATTATTATTATTATTTATTACTGGCATCGTGTTTCTATTTTTATTATTACTGATGTTGAATGTCTCCTCTCACTATCAGAATCAGCTTTCAATTGTGTACAAGTTATATAATATATACACATTTCATATTTATAGTCACATTTCATATTTGTAGAAATAATTGGTTAATGTTTATTAAGAAATGAGCAATATAAAGCTACACTATTTATTATTGTCTTATCTCCTTTAATACACAGTGTTAGTGTATATTTTGTTAACTCTGCTTCATATAGGAGGCAACTGAGTCTTAGATTCCTATTCCCAATTGTCACATATTCAGTGAATGTTGAAGTTTAAATTGTATGTCTGGTCTTTCTCAACTACCAACGAGCCCTGGCTTTGGTGTGATAGTTAGGATGAAAAGAACTAGTACGCTACAGACGTATCATGGAGAGACTGGGATGTAGTTGAGCTTTTAATATTGGAAATGAATAGAACTTTGAGCAAATATCCAGGAAGTGTTTGCACCTTTTATTAGTTTCATTTGACAGATTATTGCCCTCAAACCATAGAATTTAAAATATAAAATTTAGGAATTCTTAGTGATTGTCCAGATAAAGCTGAACATTTTACTGATAGCAAAATTGTGGGCTAGAAAAAGAAATTATTTATTCTAAATGCAGTCCTATTTTTCTTTTATTTTATGTGTGATTATGTTATCCACAGCAGAAGGGAAATTGCTGTAATGATAGACATCGTGCCTATGGTTGCTGAGCAGATTGAGTCTTAATAATATACTTCTGCAATATATTAAGTGAATGGAAACTACTTTTAGACCTATTTTATAGTACTTGTTCAATAACTTACTAATTTAAGTGATACGTCGCAATCATCAGTGAGATAATTTATGTGTACATATTTTAATGACATATATAGCTTTCCATTTCCCTTGAAGTACAGGCTTACAGTTTATGTTCTTGGTGATGAGAATGGTTTCTTTTGACTTTGGCATCTGTGGAAGATTGTGATAATAAATATTACTTAATATAATGCTCGTGATTACTATTGAGTGCTTGTAAAGTCTTTGGCATCATACTGAGTGCTTTCAAAATTATTTTCTCAAGTTATTCCATAAGCTAACCTTCTATGGTAGATAATATTTTGCAGCCAATTGCACAGATGAGGAAACGAAAGCTTAGAAAAATTAGATAACTTACCCAAGCGAATAGGAAGCAAAACTTAACATTTTAGCCCCTCCCTTCCCAAGTAGATCCTTTCTTTCTTTATGTTGGTTTCTTGATTATTTACTTAATAGCACTTGTCACGATATGCAATTATCAGCTTTTTCTCTCCTTTGTCTTTCACCAAAATGCGAACTTTCAGGTAATACCATCTACTTCTACACTTTCTCTGCTGCATTCCCAGCATGATGCACAGTGCCTGTAGCTCAAAAGGCACTTTTCACATTAACACTATTTGCTGAAGGAATGAATAAATACATGATTCCGAGTCACATCTGGGGCCACTACACATGAAAATTTCTCCTGCACAGATATCCCATTTTAAGGAGAAACCAGGATTTAATGTACCTAATGATTTAGTATGCTAAAATTAGAAATGAGGTAATTTCATAAGAATTTTATGTTACCATTTAGTATCTCAAATTATTGAGACCGAAGACCACAGTTGAAATGTAACTTAATTACTGCCATCATATATTTGAGGGAAATTGCAATGAGGGGGGCAGCCAGCTGCTTCCCATCTGTACCCTGTGTAGACCAGGATGAGAAGGAGCTTGTATCCAAAGCACAGAAATGACGCCAGTCTCGGGAAGGGCTGGAAGACATGAAGGTAAGTTTGTGAGATGTTATGACAAAAAAAGTCAGTGTTCCCAGTGTTCTTCCTGTCTGTCTCCCCTCAGGCTGGTATGTTATACACTCAGCTGGCTGACTCTGACCTTTCTGATGGCCAATAGCCTTGGTTGCTCTACAGATTGTGAAAGGCCAAACTACCATGAACAGAGTTCCCAAGGGTGTGGCTGTCACTGTTAGTGGCACCACTGTGTGATGAGGTCCATTTGCTCTGTGCCAGCCTATGAAATGAGAGATAATTGGTTCTGTAAGTAGGGAAATTTACAGTTTATTGACAAGGTAAAGTATTCGCCTGAATATAATTTAAGTTGTGTAATTTAGATGATATTTAGATGGTATGTACAATTTAATTTCTCATTTCATTTCTGCCTCTTATATTTGATAATATTATTAACAAACATAGGTCAAGTTCCAAAGTGATAACCCTAACGTAGACAATCCATTGGATGAAATATGTACACCATATAGATTTCCTAAGGTAGATGCTTAAATCTCTCTGACATTCCTACAGATATTAAAATTGAAGAACATTTGGTGATTTCTTTTTCTTAAAGAACTACTTTGTTTGGATTAGTTTTCCATAAGAGTAGGCTAGGACATAGATAAATTTCTTGTGTGACCAATGTCTATATAACATAGTTTATAGTTATTTTTAACTTTTTAAGTCAATCAGTATTTTCAAATGCGCGTTATATTTCAGGCTAACTACTAATGATGGCAAAATACAAGCAAGGATTATAAGGGGGAAAGTTATTCTTATCTCTGGTTATTCACAAATGCTAAGCACCAGAAAACATGAGGTATATGCAGAATTTTTCCAAGAATTTTCACAGATAAAAAAAATGTGCCAAATGCACATTCCAAAGGGGACACACTCTAGCCTTTGAGAAAAAGTGTTTAAGAATATAACTTTATTATTTCCCTTCCGCTCCCCAAATTAGAAATGTATATACAAGATGCAGGACACCAGAATCAAATACAGTGAAAACAGGGGTTGTACCCAGGGGGAAGAATATACAAAAGAAACAAAAAAATCACATAGTACATTATAAATACATTATAAACAACAACAAGAAAGACAAAACCTCTGTGTCCATTTCTTGGGGTTCATTTCACTTAGCATCATCTTATAGGGTCATATGTACATAGCTTTTATAACAAAATGCTGAAATTAGAATACAGGTTGACCCATTGTAACAATAAGATGTACAAGACACTATGTTGAAAATGAACTTTACAACTTCAGGGTGGGGGGGAGGCAGGAGGTGGGGAGGTGGGGAGAAAAGGGAGGGTAAGGGAAAAACAAAGGAGGAGGTAACAATGCTCGATAGGAAATATACTCATTACCTTACTCATGTAACTTTAACCCCTCTGTACAATATCTTTACAATAAAATATATATACAAAAAAGAATATACCTTTGAAGCAAGCTTAAATACTGAATCTTGAATTTCTTCGTTATATGACTGGATAAGTTACCTAACAATGTCCTATATCTTGTGATCAGGGATAAGGGTAATAATATCTATATTATTATTATATTACCTAATAATGTGTTATCTAATAATAACATAGATAATATAATAATATTAATAATATTACCTATATTATTATTATTATCTTGACTGTATGCTGTTGTGAAGGTTAAGCAGGATATGTTTTGTGTGTGTGTGTATGTGTGTGTGTGTGTGTGTGTGTGTGTGTAAACGCAGTTACAAAGTAGGTTATCAAAATATTGGACCAGGTAGGTTCCACCTGCCTTCTGTTTTTATATAATTCAGGGACTAAGAGTAGCTTTCACTTTTCTTAAAGACTGAAATAAATACATGTAGTATTCTGAGATTCATTAAAATTTATATAGAATTCAGTGTTCATTTATGCAATATCTATAAATAACAATTGTGCTTATTGTCTTACAAGTTGTTTGTGGTTGCTTTTACTCTAAAAAATGCAGAACCGAGTAGTTGAGCAAAGACTAACTAGGCTGCAAAGAGTAAAATACTTATTACTGACTCACAGAAAAATAATTCTGAACTTATGAACAATGGCTTATACCATTGACTAACCTATAATACATGCTAAGAATTGTTAGTTATTATTATATTAACTCATTTTCTTCAAGCTAGAATAGTCCCTTGGCTTGGACTTTTTCATGAAGACCTCTTAATTTTAGAATTTTAAGATAGTGAATTAAAGAGTATTCATGAGGTTGTAAAGTGCAGGCATATATCTAATTCAGATATCTGCCTCCTTATGCAATTTCATTTGGAACAAATCTCAGGCTGGGAATAGTCACGTATGGCTATAATTTACTTAAGCAAATGAGATTGAGAAGATTGCACTTTGATACCAGTCTGGGCCAAATGACCATGAGATTCTCACCTCAATCAATAAATGCTGGCTATAGGAGCATGTTCTTGTAATCCTAGGTACACAGGAAGGATGAAAAGGAGTACTGTGGTCCAGACAAGTGAGAGCCATATTCAAAAGATAAATACAAAGAAAAGTAATTATGAAATAACGATGGCAAAGAGGGCTGTGAACATAGCTCAAGTGATGAGGGCTGTGGGCAAACATAAGCCCCAAGTTCAGGCCCTAGCATTGCCAAAAAGCTGAAAAGAATAAAGAATAAGATTGAAACTTAAACTTCTTGTCTAGGCAGGTAGATCTTTAAAGTTTTATTAGCCAGAATGTACACAGTCTAAACAATCTAAATGAAATGATTGTCATATCTTACATGACAGTTGTGAAATAATAGCTAAAGGTTGTGGCTGTAATCTGTTGTGTGACTCTTCTTCCCCCAACCTTACCCCAACATGAGGAGTGAATTATCTTTGTGAATGCCTAATCACAGGGAACAAAAAAGAGTAAATTGCATCCCAAGGCAAACCCAATTATCATCTCTGCTGGCATCTAACGCAAATCAAGGGATGGATGGTTGCACAAGAAGCATCTCCTGTTATCTCAACTGCAGAAACTCTTCGTAATGTTTGTCTAATTGGAACATCTTTTTGGTTCCATAATCATTCAACATGTTGGAGGAGGTATATTTGACATACCATTTATTTCCATCTCTTCCATGAAGAATTTCTATAGCGAGGTGACTCATTCGTTCTACTATTATTTATTCATGTGTGGACTTCTTATATAAATGGCTTTACTTACTGCTTTTTGGGCTCTCCATTCCACAGCTCTCTTTTTGAAAATCAATAACACCTATCTTCTGAGGGAAACTCTCAGTAAAGCAAGCTGTGATGTCTTTTGTTGTACTCCTTGGCATTAATTATTCATGGTTATTTATTGAATAATTCAACATCTTATATGATAATTTTTAAATTCTCTACCTTGTTACTGAAAAGTGAGGACTTTTTGGACTATCATTTGATTCATACCAAATGAAGTCATTATCAGCCAGAGCATACAATATGTAAGAAGGTGACATTCAGTTCTCAGGTCTTCATTAAATAAAATAAAGATGACTTCAGTATATTCCATGGCCCTCAAGGAGAGAGGAAATTTATTTCTACTCTTGGTATACTCTGGATAAAGGGAAATTACCAGTACAGTGTTCAAGTTAGATTTGGAGAAAAAAAGACACTTGTATGATAAAGTGCCAGTGATGTAAAAAATTAAACCATGTTCTCTAGTCTATTGAATGATATAGTCTTTCTTCACAAAATGCTCTCTTTTCTAGCTCCTTTATTTCTTCTATATATTCTACTTTGATTTCAATTGACCAAAAGCAAAGGAAGTATCCTACATTTTTTTGTTATTGTTATTTATTCCTATGTTTTTCCTTTGGTCTTTGATTTTATACTTAATTCTGTATTAAGTATTCTGAATTCTTCAGAAATTCATGATCTCATTATTGTGACAATTTCGAAAACAATAATTCACATTGCTGTTTACTGAATTTTAAGTAAAAAGAAGCAGTGAGATATTTCTGATGTTCATTAAATTTTTCTCCCAGAATTTCCAGATTTCCTAAATTAAATAACTCTCAATCTAGCCTAGCTTTCAGTAGTTTTCATCTGCACTAAAATACCTCGATTATATAATTTTAAAATACTGTAACTACATTTGAGCCAATAGTCTATTTCAGTATTCTATTATTATATTGCAAGTTAATTCTTATTGAGATAGGACTGGGAGTGAATAGCTGAGTTAAAGGATTTTATCAACACCATAAATAAAAGACTCTGAAGGGTCAATTAAATGCTCCTATCAATCAATCAAAACTTCTCAAACAGAAGTTAAATTCTACATCATACATACACATTGTCAATAGAAGCCAATTTTCCAATTTCTCTAATCTATGTTAATGGAAGAGTTAAAAACTACATCAATTCATTTTGATATATCAGATGAAGAAGGTTTTAATTGATTATGTTCATTCACCTAGCAATTCTGCTTTTAAGAAAGATAAGAGTACTATATTACAAATGTTTTTTTTTCTTTCATGCGATTGTTTCTAACACATTTATAAGATTATTTCTTTGTTGCTTTGTATGTCCCTCCCCCACAGTATAACCCCTGCTTTCATTGTATTTGATATCGGTATAATTTGTGGAGGGGAAGGGAAAAACAAATCGTTTAAATAGAGATATACGTGGACCCATTGCAACAATGAAATGTACAAGTCATTATGTGGAAAACGAACTTTACAACTTTGGTGCAGGGCTGGGGGAGGTGGGGAGGATTGGGTGGAGGGGCGGGGGGAAGAGGATGGGAAGGGATGGGAAGGGGAAACAAAGGAGGAGGCTACAATGCTTGGTAAAAAATGTACTCATTATCTTGCCCATGTTATTGTAAACCCTCTGTACAGTATTTTCACAATAAAAAGAGTACTATATTATTGTGGTATAAATAATAATGGCAAATACCTGAATATCTGAGAAGAAGCAATTAAAAAGCAGAAAGGGGTGGATTTGCACATTATATACAAGTATGGCAAATGTCACAATGAAATTCCTTTAAATTTATACAAAACAAAAATTTTAAAGAAAGATATGAAATAATACTTCACCCAAAAATACAAGATTAAAAAGTAGTGAAAACATATTCGTAGGGATGGGTTGAGAGGGACAGGTGAGAAACTTGATCAAGATGCATTGCATTCATAAACTGCCTTGTTGAATGGCAACTCCTTTGAATAAATGCTTAAAGATAATTTTAGAAAAAGATAGTCAACTTGCTTAGTATGGTGGTAATGTAAAAAAAAGTAACAAGTTACAATTAATATGTGCTAATAAGAAAAAACTAAATTCTAAATCAGTATTGCATCATATTGTACACATATATATTAACATTTATTAATGGGGTATATATACTTGTTTGCATGAGTGTTATAAGACTACATGTATATATATTCATATCTATATGGTATATGTATGTATGGATGTATATATACCTTGAATATATGTACTTTTTTCTAACTTTATTCTGTTGATTGTCTAAATTCTAGTTTTCTTTTTGAGGGGCTAGTGTTTGAACTCTGACTCATACTTGCTAGACAGGCAGTGTACTACTGTGTCAAACCTCCAGCTCTTTTTGTCAGTTGTTATTTTTTTTGGAGGGGGGTCCGGTCATGGGACCTGAACTCTGGGCCTGGGCGCTGTCCTTCAGCTCTTCAGCTCAAGGCTAGAGCTCTACCACTTGAACCACAGCGCCACTTCTGGCTTTTTTTCATTTTGCTTATGTGGTGCTGAGGAATCGAACCCAGGGCCTCCTGCATGCAAGGCAAGTGCTCTACCACTGAGCCATCTTCCCAGCCCGTCAGTTGTTATTTTTGAGAAAGGTTTTGTGTTTTTCTCCCAGTGCCCATGCTTGGGTCATGCTCAGCCTATTGTAACCTTCTAATCACAACTGCCACCAAATCCAACCTTTTCCCACTGAGATGGGATATCTCAGAGTTTTCTTCCTATTCTCGGCTGGACTGACAGTCCTCCTGATTTTAGGGTCACAAATAGCTATGATTTCAGACTTGAGTCACCAGAGCTTAGCCTAAATTCTTCTTAAAAGAAATCATGCTTTTAGTTTGTGATTTCCAATCTGAGGATTATATAGATTAAAATTTAAAAAATTATCAGTAATTTTTGATTACATATTCAAAACTATATTTAAAAACAATTTCTGTCCTTTCCTGCCCACACAGTTCAAACTTCATTGTAACCAATGTCTACTGCAGTGAGCAATGAAATAATTAGTTGGTATAGGTTCTCATATTTTTAATATATGGGAATACAGTGAGACCAGATGTGAAATTTTCAATAGAGAATGACCCCTTTCAAAACTTGGATTCTGAGAACCACATCTCCCATTCCATGATATCCTAGAAAGGCTTTCTCTCACCTGACTTCCTGTAAGAAACAAAAAAAAACCCTTGAATTCTACACATCTTCAGAGATATCTTTAGAGAACCCGTGAGATAACTTTAGAAATCTGAAAGTTTTCTTGTGACTGTGTAATCAGATCAAAGTCACTAGTAATAAGTTAGGTATATAACTATTAATTTATTCTTGCAAATTCTATTATCCTTATTGTGTTTCAAACATTAAAGAGAAAATAAATGCTGGAGGTAAATGAAGTTAACATTATGTGAAGAGGTGACATTAAATATAAGAAATTCTGTACTCTCATGATGGAGGGGTCACATGGTAGTGATCTTCCGTGTCCCTTCTGAAATCTAGGCAACATGATCAAGTGTCAAGAAATTAAAGACTGCTAAGCATGAAGGAGTGTGTGTCCATAATGGTCTATTGGACTGAATTGTCACACTGTGCACAAAAGTTTTCTTAAACTAGTATTCAGTAGATGAGTGGATCAAGAAAATGTGGTCTATATACACAACAGAATTCTATGCTTCCATCAGAAAGAATGACATTGTCCCATTTGTAAGAAAATGGAAAGACTTGGAAAAAGTCATATTAAGTGAGGTAGGCCTGATGCAAAGAAACATAGGCTTCATGGTTTTCCTCATTTGTAGTAATTAGTATGTCTAGGATAGTCCTAGCAGAGATTCACAATAGCCCAATAGCTATATACATATGACCATATAAAATGATGCTAATTGAAATGAACTCCAAGATATAGAAATAAGAGGGTTTTGATGTTGCTGTTTTCTTTTCTTTTCTTTTTTTAGTGTACTGTTTTCAGTTATTGCTTTTGTCTTTCATCATTTTTTCTTCTCTGGTTTATTTCTTGTGGTCACTGTTTCTCATTGCAGTACCCTTTGTCTTGTATATAAGTTTATCAGATTTGGGTAAGGGATGGGGAATCACCAAAACAGTGGGACAAAGGGTGTACTAGTGCTGTGTAATTAAATGTGTAATTCCATGATGCCATTTATTTTATACCTAAGTAAAGCTTTGTAAAAGTTGATAGAGCATATAAATCATAAAACAGCAGATGTCAATACAAAACGGATGACATCTAACCTTTAATCAACTTTTCTAACCTTTTATTCATAAATAGAATTATCAAAGCTTGCCCCCCATATGCAGTTGTTACTGCAAATATAACATGGAGATGATGATGGCTTCCCTTACAATTGTTGTGAGAATTAAATGAGAAGGTTCAATAAACATAAAGTGTCCCGCACAGCCTCTGAATAAATGGCAGCTATTAATCAGAGAAGATCACATTATGCTTCGAATGATAGAAGTCACAGAGCTTCTGTGGCCCCATAAATTACAGAATTATTGTATCTTACGTGAAGACAGAAATGGAAATGATTACCTCTTTTGATGGAGAGCTATGTTGTGAATTACTTTTTTAAACCTTCAGATAGATGAGTTATATGTGAAAAGCCCTGGAATGCTAAGTGTTTTTACAAGATTTGTTACTGGCAAGGAATGGGAAAGCATAATGAGATCAGTCCAAAAAATTACCCTGCAAACTTGCTGATGTGCTGTCTGCTACAATAGTGACAGATCATAAAAGCACTGAGAAAGGCAGAAGTATAGGGCACTGGAAATATAAAAGACACTGTCTTTGGGTCTTTACAGATGCGGTGATTTCAGAATTTATACGGCTATGTTTAGCATCATAGTCCTTTTTATATGTGGTACAGGAAGCTTCGGATGAGGTAAGAATTGTTGGGAGTGACTCTGACATTCTTAAGCAGGCCAGCATCATGTACTTTTTATGAATTGAGGTTTGAATAAACTCTGCTGGTTTCAATAGTGTGACATTGAGCCAGATTCTATCCATCTCTCAGATACATTTTCTTTTCTGTAATGGAGATGTTTAGGCCACCTGCTTCCTCAAATGTCCTAGACTGTGTTGATTAAATCAAATAATGCATGAGAACCCTTTTATTCAGCTTTTGGGTCTATATTAATCATTATCATTTTTACTACCATCTCTTAAAAGCTTCCTATTGTTGCAATAATTTGTGCAATTTAATGTTTTAGCTTTGTTTAAAGGAAGAGCAAGCAAAATACTTTGCTATTTTTGATGTTATGTGATCATACCTCCTAATTAATATGTAATGTTTTTATGTGAATTAAGACACTGGCTATGTCTTTGCATTTGTGGATTTTTCCATTTGCTAATTATGAGAAAGTCTCCATGATATTTCATCCATTTAAACAATTTTCCTATGTGACCTGATCCACTTTTATGTCCTCAATTTGTGTAATGCATCAGTGAAATAACATTCATGATTATACTTGACCTTGGAAGGACATCTGAACTACTCTGACTTGGACATATGTGGGAAGAGGGACCCCTGCAAGAAGTAGGGAAGGGAGTACATAAGAGCAGAACGCAGCCCACAAAAGGTCTGGGCTTAGCATGTGTCAGGCAGCACCCAGAAAAGTTTCACACTGTGTGTATTTTATGTTGTGGGCTCTTTAAGTAAAATCTTAGGCTGCTCTTTCCACTTACCCTTCCCATGGTGACTAGTCCTGGTTACTTACAATATTCAGTTTCATTGGCTTCCGCTTGGTTTTCAGGTGAAAGTTCAGGGAGCTTTAATGAAATCTGTTCCTCACCTTGTTCCTTGTGTAGAGAAACAGGAAGCTTGTTAGTATGTTGAGTGGGGAAACCAAGATCCGGTACCTGCTGCTTTAAGATACACACCAGAAGTTGAATACAATATTTATATTGTACCTCAACTTCTACAGAAATGCAGGATGGAGGCCATATTACAACAAAATTGTGATCTTACTCTAACTTTTAGACTAAGAGCCTGTTCAACACATTTTACTCCTTTGCCTCAGTTATTTTAAGAGGAAGCTGAGATAACTGAGGATTCCAAGAACTTTTGTAGAGTAAGATTTATTCTAATTTACAAGATTAAAGACATACAGTGAAGCACTTACTAAAACTATAGAGGAATAGTAATGTTATATCTTTTAATAGGAAGGAATATTCATACTAATATGAATTTACCTTTAAGACCAAATTTGAGAGACTTTATGGTATATCAATGAACATGAGATACAGGTTTATACCTGTATATTAATATATGTTACACATTCACACATACAAACATCAAATATTATCATTGAACTCAGTGCTGGATTAGTCCAGTGAATTTAACAATGATGAACTCCGGTTGATAAATAAGAAAACAGTTTAAGGAGAGATTGTGGGAGTTTGGAAAAACCTTTCAGTCATTTACCTTTCTATTTATGAATTTCTTTCCTCAGTAATATTTGTTACCTAATAGAGTAAGGAAAAAGAGGCATATAAAAAATTAACACATATAAAATAATATGTATTTATATGGTCAAATGAATAACAGAATTTCCACTTATACAACCCTAGCTCTCAATCCCTGGCTGGCTTTTACTAACTTTAAGGTCTTTGTATAGCTAATTTATCCAAAGCCCCAGTTTCTTATTGTTTGTTTGTTTGTTTTTGTTGGTCGTGGGGCTTGAACTCTGGACCTGGGCACTGTCCCTCAGCTCTTCAGCTCCAGGCAAGCCCTCTACCACTTGAGATACAGTGCCACTTCTGGTTTTCTGGTGGTTGATTGGAGAGAAGAGTCTCATGGACTTTCCTGCTGGGGCTGGCTTTGAACCGTGATCCTCAGATCTCAGCTTCCTGAGTAGCTAGGATTACAGTGGTGAGCCACCAGCACAGCACCCCCAGTTTCTTTATCGGTAAAATGGAATTGAAACCACTCCGCCTTCTACCATTCTGCAATGTTTGCTCACATACACCCTGTGTCATCTCCAGTCTTCTTTATATGCTTCAGATCTGGTACCAAGATGCCATACTGGACTATGAGAGCTCAGCATGGTAACAAATACAATAAATACTGTGAATTATGTATAATTGTGCTACCTCCTGGATAGCTTCCCAAGAGTTTAAGCCAAGCCCTGAGGCAACAGAGAGTAAGCTATTCCATCCACCTGACCCTGTGCAGATAGACTCTGTCAAACTCACTCCAAAAAAGGCATACTAGTTAGGCCTGGGGGTATGAAAAACATTTTTCCAGGAGTTACAGAGTAGGGACAAAGAATTTCATCTGGTAAAAACCTCCCTTTAAAGACATGAGGTCAGAAAAGGGGACAGTCTATTGATTATCCATGAAACAGTGTAACAGGAAAGCTGCAGTTGAGTCAGCGAATGGCTCATTTAGAGAGTTTGAAGTCAGTAGGAATTTAAAAGCAGCTCGAGTTTTCATAGAGATCAGTATGAGGAGAAATCTAGTATTTTTCTACTACAGGTAGTAGCTTACCTGACATACGATGTATAGAGATACATATTTACATACTATTGTGTTTGTCCTCCTTAACTAGCTCTTTATTATAGTACTCTAAATGCATTGTGGCTATTATAGAATACTTCTTCTAAATATATTGATTTTAACAAATCTTCATTAGTTTTTTTTTTTTTTGGGTCCGGTCGTGGGGCCTAAACTCTGGGCCTGGGCTCTGTCCCTCAGCTCTTCAGCTCAAGGCTA
>NW_012267234.1:1395369-1405658 GCF_000151885.1 Dipodomys ordii
TCTGAACTCTGGGCCTGGGCACTGTCCCTCAGCTCTTCAGCTCAAGGCTAGTGCTCTACCACTTGAGCCACAGCGCCACTTCCGGCTTTTTCCTTATGTGGTGCTGAGGAATTGAACCCAGGGCCTCAGGCATGCAAGGCAAGCGCTCTACCACTAAGCCACCTTCCCAGCCCCAAACTTTACAATTTGGAGGGTAGGAAAGAGGAAGGTAAGGGTGGGAAAGGATAGTGGGAAAACAACAAAGAACGGGTAACAATGCTTGACAATAAATGTACTCATTATCTTACTCATGTAACTGTAACCCCTCTGTACAGCATCTTTAGAATAAAATAAAATCAAAATGATTGGGCATGTATGTGTGTATATACATCTTATGTATATACACATTGTAGTATACATTGTGTTGTGTGTATACACATATATGTACTCATATGCACACAAATAAATATATACATATATATACAAATACACAATATACATGTATTTATGTGTATGTACGTGGAAGTTTTACATTTAATTAATTTTTAATGATATCTTCTTTCATGGCTTTTTTTGTTGTTGGTGGTGGTGGTTGTGGGGCTTGAACTCTGAGCCTGAGTGCTATCCCTCAGCTCTTCAGCTCAAGGCTAGCGCTCTACCACTTGAGCCATACTGCCACTTCCGGCTTTTTCTGCTTATGTGGTGGTGAGGAATCAAACCCAGGGCCTCATGCATGCAAGGCAAGCACTCTACCACGGGGCCACCTTCCCAGCCCCTTCATGCCTTCTATGTTAGGAAAAATATGTAGAAAAAGATTTCTTCTCTGAGATTAAAAGTTAATTTGAATTGAGTTTGCAGTTTTTACTTTAATAGTAGTTGAAGTAGTTGCAGTGTGCAATTGTATCATTTCACTGTTTTCTCACATGTTTCTGACAATCACTACAGTTAGTTTTAAAATACCTTCATCAGTTTTAGAAAAGCTCTCATTCTCTTCATTCTCTGTCTGTCTGTCTGTCTGTCTGTCTGTCTGTCTGTCTGTCCGTCCGTCTGTCTGTCTCTCTTTCTCTCTTGGTTGTAGGGCTTGAACTCAAGGGCCTGGGCACTATCCTTGAGCTCTTTCACTCAGGGCTAGTGCTCTACCATTTTTGAGCCACAGTTTCACATCCAGTTTTCTGATGATTAATTGGAGATAAGAGTCTCATGGTCTTTCCTGCTTGGGCTGACTTTGACCTGCGATCCTCAGATTTCAGCCTCATGAGTAGCTAGGATTGCAGGCATGAATCACCAGTACCAGGCTAAGCACTCTATGCTTTACTTATCATCTTATCTACCCAGTCCACTCCAGATTTATGTATCTACCAATATCCAGTTTATATATATATATATATATTTCCCTATTCTGGACATTTCAAATGGAATCACATATGTAGTCTTATGTGACTTCTTTCACGTACTGTAATATTTTCAAGTTTATTCATGCTGTAGCATGTAGTAATATTTCATTTCTTATGATGACTGAATAATATTCTTGCATGTGGATATATCATATTATTATTCCTTGATTGTTTAACAGATATTTGGAGTGTTCCCTCCTTGGAATAATTATAAATAATGCTGCTATCAACATTGGCATATTAATTTTTTAATTTATTATTAAGTAGCTGTGCAACAAGGTTATAAATCCACAAGTGTGGGTATACCATGCATTTCAATCAATGTCACCCCTTCCATCTTCTCCCTTATTTTTTCCCATTCTGTCAATTTTACACAATGGGCATTGGATATAATGACCGGATTAGCTCACCCTTTCTACCTCCATGTATGTGAATATCAGATTTTTCTGTGGATGAATGTTTTCTTTTATTTTGGGGCATTCCAAGTATCACAATTGCTGGATCATATTAATAGTATATTTAACTACGAGAGGAATGTCTACACAATGTTCTTTAGTGGCTTCACATTTGAATGTTATAAGTTACTCTGTGAGGGTCTTATTACCATGTACGATGGTGTGTAGTGGTAACTTCTTATGGTTTTGATCCATATGAATTTTTAACTCATTTTAACCAACTTTAAAGCAATAGGAATGATTAATCCTTTATTACGCCTGTAATTTAGAGATAATTGACATTGTTATCTATTACATAAACATAATTACAGGTGCCATTTTTTCAATATACTTCTTTATTCTACTAAGTGCTAAATTGGAGTTAGTTTAACTTATCATTTTCTGAATTCATATTTTTCAAAAATCCCTCTGCCAAATTAGCATAGATAATGGGGCTGTTTGTGTTTAAAATTTTCATTGTATCAATATAGTTCTTATAGAAATTTTTGAGCAGATTAATTTTATAGCTTTTGTAATTCTGTAGAGTTATTGAGTTAAATATACATTTATTTTGTTGTCTTTTTGCTTCTTAGGTTAGCTTCTAAAATGTTATTATTTGAAATATTGAAGTTGGAACTTGGTAAATTACTGAGTTCTAGGTTTTTTAACAAAGTTTTACTAAGTAGCCCAAACTGGCTTCACAATTTCAATTCTCTTGACCTCAATTTCCCAAAAGATGAGATTATAAACATGTGCCACCATGCTCAGCAGTTATTTATTTGCTTTTTGTGAGACATGGTTCTGTTAAAAACTCAGGTTGAGGAACCTCCATACTGCTTCCCAAAGCAGTTGAACAATTTTATACTCCCACCAATAATGCAGTGAGGTTCCCTTCTGTCCACATCCCTTCCAGGATCTGTTGTTATTAGAGTTCTTGATTATAGCCACTCTTAACTGGGGTGAGGTTGTTTTGATTTGCATTTCTTTTATGGATAGGGAGGTTGAGCATTTCTTCATGTGTCTATTGGCCATCCTTCTTTCTTCTTCAGAGAAGTTTCTCTTTAAGTCTTTAGCCCACTTATTTATTGGGCAGTTGTTTCTTTGAAGATTTGTTGTTGGGGGGATTTAATTTTTTGAGTTCCAGGTATATTTTAGATATGAGACTCTTGTCCATTGTATGGCCTATGACCCAGCAATCCCACTTTTGGGCATTTACCCAAACGTTCACAAACAAGACCACACTAAAACTACCAGCGCGACTATGTTTACTGCAGCTTATTTACCATAGCTAAAATATGGAACCAATCCAGATGCCCCTCAGTAGATGAATGGATCAACAAAATGTGGTATCTATACACAATGGAATTCTATGCCTCCTTCAGAAAGGATGACATTGCCCCATTTGTTAGGAAATGGAAAGACTTGGAAAAATTATATGAAGTGAAGTAAGCCAGGCAAAGAAACATAGGTCCCATGGTTTCCCTTATTTGCAATAACTAGTATATGTCTGAGTCAAGCAGAAAAGGTCAGATAAGTTGATGTTAGGCAAAATGAACCCTAAGATATGTATTCAAATGTTTTTTTCTTTTATGTGATTGTTTCTAACACATTTATAGGATTATTTCTTTGTTAATTTGTATGTCCCTTCCCCACAGTATAACCCCTGCTTTCACTGTATTTGATGTTGGTATAATTTGTGGAGGGGAAGGGAAAAAACAAATTGTTTAAATACGGATACAGGTGGACCCATTCCAACAATGAGATGTACAATTCCTTATGTGGAAAACAAACTTTACACTTTGGTGTGGGGGGAGGGGGGAAGTTGTTTGGGGAGGGGGGGAGATGGGAAGGTATGGGAAGGGGAAACAAAGGAGGAGGCTACAATGCTTGATAAAAAATGTACTCATTATCTTGCCCATGTAATTGTAACCCCTCTGTACAGTATATTCACACACAAAAAAAAGAATGTGTGCTTTTAGGATTGTTTGGATTTTTATAATTGATTTAAAATATTAGTCCTATAGCACCAGACCCTGAAAGCATTCACTATCCATTTATTTTCTAAAATAAGAAAAATGCGGGGCTGGGAAGGTGGCCCAGTGTTAGAACGCTTGCCTTGCATGCATGCGGCCCTGAGTTTGATTCCTCAGCACCACATAAGCAAAAAGAAAAAAGCCGGGAGTGACGCTGTGGCTCAAGTGGTAGAGCGCTAGCCTTGAGCTGAAGAGCTGAGGGACAGTGCCCAGGCCCAGAGTTCAGGCTCCACGACCGGACCCCCCAAAAAAAACAAAACAAAAAAAAACAACAACAAAACTTCAGGTTGAACTCTGGACCTTGGTGCTGTCCCTGGGCTCCTTTGCTCAAGACTAGCACTCTACCACTGGAACCACAGCACCACTTTCAGCTTTTTCTCTGATTAATTGGAGATAAGAGTCTCATGGACTTTCCTGCCCAGGCTGATTTTGAACTGTGCCATCAGAGCGTGGCTTATTGTAGTATTTTTAAATTGATTATTTTGAGTTATATTGGAGATCTTTACTTCCTCATTTCTGATTTTATGCTTTATATATTTTCTTTTTTTCTTTTAAGTACAATTATGTCTTCTGGGTTAACATTTTATCACAAGGATGCTAAGTTTTAAAAATAAAATCTGCAGCCAATACTTTTTTATTATTTAAGGAGAAAAACAACACTTAGTTATGATGTATTTTTTGATGTGCTACATTATTCTAATTGTTGCTATTTTATTAAGATCTTGGCTTTGATGATCAGAAGTAAGATTTGTTTGTTATTATCTTTTGAGGGCTGACATTGGTAAATTCAGTATCAATGTAATTATGCTTGATTAAAAGAAATGATTAAGCTTTACTTCTTATCATGCTCAGAAGCAGTTCAAAAGCATTGAAATTATTTTAAAGTTTCTCTTAGAATTCCCTTGTGAAACAGTTTAGGTATTTGAATAGGCGGAGTAATAGTTCCACAGTGAAGTGCTGATTCTGGTCCTTGAAAGTTGTAAACATGTCAAGCTACAGGGCAGTGAGGGAGAATTAAGGTTAGGGATCAAATTAAGGCTTCTAATCAATTAACCTAGTTTATCCAGATGGGCTCCACACAATCATCATACCCTTTGAACTAGAAGATTAGGGCAGAGGAAGTCAGAGCCAGAGAGATTTGAGGATGTGGTGTTGTTGGTTTTAAAAATAAAAGGAGACACACATACCAAGGAATGCAGGCAGCTTCTAAATCCCGCAAGAAGGTAAGAAAAACCCTTCCCATTAGCTTCCAGAAGCAGTGCACCCTATCCCCAGCTTGCTTGATGTTAGCCTGGTGAGATCTATTTTGGACTTTTAACTGCCCAAACAATAATAAGACATTAGTATTGTTCTAAATTTCTAAGCCTGTGGTTGAACCCCCTTACCCCCATGACTATGAATTTATAGGGAAATTGTCAGTTCCATTGTTCATCTACAGGGTTTGTTTTAGGTTTACCATGTGTGTGTGTGTGTGTGTGTGTGTGTGTGTGTGTGTAACTGGCTTTTCTGGCTTGAGTAAATAGTAGCATGTATATTTTCATTAGTGAAGGCCTTTTCAATCTCCCTTATATGGAGATTCAGTGTTCTCAGTATGATTTCTTGAAGAGGGTATCCTTTTCTCATTGTGTGTTCTTCGCATCTTTGTCAAAAATTGATTGATTTATGTTGAGCACCAGTGGCTCACGTCTGTAATCCTAGTTACTCAGGAGATTGAGATCTAAGAACCAAGGTTCAAAGTCAGGCTGTGCAGGAAAGCCTGTGAGATTCTTATCTCCCATTAACTACCAAAAAAACAAAAGCTGGAGATGGAGATTTTACTCAAGTGGTAGAGTGCTAGCCTTGTTCAAAAAAAATTCAGGGACAACCCCCAGGTCTTGAGTTCAAACCATAAGATCAACACACACACACACACACACACACACACACACACACACACACACACATGCACAATTAATGGACTTAAATGTGTGGATTTCTCATTTGTTCCATTCGTCTCTGTTTTTGCAACTGGGCCAGGTTGTCTTGACTACTGTAGTTTTGTAGATCATTTTGAAATCACATAATATGACACCTCTAATTTTGTTCTTTGGGCTTTACATTGTTTTTGACATTTGGGGGAGGTAGGGATGTAGAATTTCCTTTTATGTTTTTTTCCCATTATTTTCTTCTTTTCAAAAACAATCATGTCAGAAATTCATTCAGCTTTATTGTTCCTGTGATTGAATTTGCAAGATTTTGAAAGGGCTTATGCCACCATCGATGGAGAAAGGTGGGCTATTGTTTCATTTTATCCATTTTTCTTCTACCAAATCCTTTGCTTCTATCTACAGAAAGATGGAAATTAGCCACAGATCACCCATTTAAAATGAATATATTCCTAGAGAGATAATGGTTACAAATGACAGACCAGAGGGTGCTTGTATCATGTATTGTGTAGAGGGAAGTAAAAAGATGCATCACCTACCTGACAGCCACTTTTAAAAATGTCTTTGAATGAATTGGTAAAAAATAAAATAAAACCTGTGCAAGATTTAATCACACAAAGAAAGTGTTCTGAGTTTAATATTTTCTTTCATAAAATGACTGATTCATCCCATTCAAACATTTCACACATTTGTCATTTTTCTCCAGTGCAATTTACCGGGGAGATCAAAGGGCTCCAGTTTTCTCAAGTTAGAAAGAGCAGGCATCCTGGCCTGAGACCACTTGTAGAACTGAGGCCCCATCAACTGATGGCATGTTTCCTCCTTGCTCTGATGCTCAGCTTTCTCCTGTACAGAATGGGAGTAGCAGCCTACATCTTTCAGAGGGAATGGACTTCAATAGGGCAGTTTATTGAAGTAGCTGGTATGAGTGGAGAGGAACAACAATTTCCTTTGTCAAAAGAGGTGTGGTGAAGACTTCCCAGCTAATGCAAAGTTTCCATGGAGCCAGCCTGCCATCCACTTGAAGCCAAGCAGAAAACGGCTGACCTTTGTACAGTTGTCATGAAGAATGCTGTCTATCAAAGAAGAAGCCAGTCCCGAAGGATCACAACACTCCAAAGCTGTGTGGCTTTGGTTTATTTTTTGGTGGAACTGCATTTTAATCTTCTACTGAAAAGCCCAGTAGGGATTTAGGATTAGCATAACTCTTATAACCATGTTGCTTGATATAAATATTCCTTTTGGTGAATTTGCTTGCTGATACACGTAATGCTAATAATAGATTCAGCAATGAAGTTAAGCTTGCGTTATTAATTTTTCAATATTAAATTTCACTAACAGATGCATTAAAAATTAATTGTCATCTTTATTATGCAAACTATAATGAAAAGACATACATCATTAGTGATATGCTTACAATATAAAGTATGTAAGAACATTTATGAGGGAAAAATCAATAACCTCATTAAACATGTTTATATTAGTTCCTATGTTGTCAATTATATTCACAATTATTAGCATATTTATATTATGACAGAAACCCATTGAATAGCATTTTTTCCAACACAGCAACCTAATCTTGTCTATGCTTCTCTTAATTCATTGTATTTTATGATACTTTGTTTTATCTTGTTGAAATCTTAAACTTAAAAAAAGTTTGCTATTGAAAGTAGACTAGAAAATTATTCTACATTTAAATTGAGCATTTATGAGAAGTCAAAGTAAGCTGGGAGTCACTGTTTATGTCAAGACAAGGTCTGTAGAAGTGGTTTACAATGTTAAATTCTACATATAGAAGTTAGCCTACAATCTATTAAGTGGCCATATTTGCCAGGTGTTTTATTTAAATTTAGATTTGGAAACATATTTATATGCTCTTATTTTCTCAAGACTTAATAAATAAAAGATCACTGTACCTCTTGCTGTGTGCTACTAATACAATATTTTAATAGAAACATTCTATTCAGGACACAAGTTATGTAACAAGAAATACCAAGTCCATGGTGCAAGAATATTATGTTTTATTAAAATTTCAAACTTTTTGATCCAGTAGCCTAGGTTCTATGTGTATATAACACATGTTATTGTGGGGAGGTTTGTGTATTTCACTAGTATATGCCCACCACAGTTCTGTATTGAAATTAATTTCATAGAAAAAGAGAATAGGTCACAATATAATAATTGGCTTTAGTAGATTATAAAGTATTTTTTCTTGATTTAAATGCTAGAACACTTAATATCAGTGTAACAATAATACAAGATAAAAAAAGTCTCATCCAGTGAAAAATAACATAATTTCAGGCCTACCAAATACTACAGAAGATTGTAGGGGTAAGGCACAAACAGGAAGACAGGAAATTAAAAATTAAAAAAAAGAGAGAGTTAAAGTGAAACTGTCAAAAAAAAGTGACTGATGACTCACTCGCCAAACAGTGAGTTTTAGAGACCCAGTCTTTTTTTAACTAATCATTGTAAGGCAATTTTAAGTTAGACCATGACTCTCAGTACTTTGTGATTTTGGCCCAACAGGAAGCTATAGGCAGTAGCCTTTAAACGTGGCAAGGGATGGAATGATCAGCATCACTTGTTTTCTTGAGCCACAATAAATGTGTTATGAGAATGTCAAATTAGGAAATAATGTCTGTGGTACAGACTAAAATTTTAAAAAACTGTTTGGAAACAAAGTTCTAAAATTCTTAGAAGACAAAGACTGTGAAATTCAACAGGCAAAATTTTGCAAGTGCTCTATATTTGCCTAGAGTAAATTATTCTAATAAGGACGTGGGCTTTGTATGATGGATTCTAAAATCCTAAGTAAATATATTGCCTTCTATATACTGTTTTAAAGCTTTCTACCCCTTCTCCCGAAGAATATCAACATGGGATGCTGGTTTACTAAAGAAAACCCACAAATTTTTAAGTAGTAAAAATTTCTCCTGAGATATTAAAAAGTTAAGGTAGATTAAACCTAGAACAAAAATTAAATCAAATTATATTCTGTGTGCTCAATTTTCTGTAGGGAACCAAAAGCCACTGGAGTGTAAAATTCTAATTAATTATGTGGAATGCTAATGGATTTTAAATTAAAAATACGTGCTGTTTAACACCTTTCTCCACACAGTTTTGCAAGTGGATATTAGAATGAAACTGTCCTATAAAATCTGAAATTCATGGAAGGTATAATTGTCACTTCTCCAATTTAACCTAAGGAGAAAGGCCACTGGCAAATATGACATGGTAACAGTTCACCCTAAAGGTTTGCCAATCTACCTTCACAACACACAACGAGAGATTAACCACTGACATTAATTTCACATTTATTATGGCCTTTCTAACTTTATAACAGTTTTAAAGACAATCCTTGTTACACGTAAGGAAGCTGAGATTCATATGTTTATAATATTCTAGATATCATGCCTCATAATGACCAGAGTTGACATTCAAGAGCAAAAAATCTCATTTCAAATTGGGTTTGCAGATAACTAAAGCAAGATCAATGGAAGGGATGTGACAATAAATCCATATTATTTTATTTTTATCAATTCATTATTTTTATTATCCTTTACTAGTTACATAAATGGGTTTCAACTCAACATGTCCGTTTATTTGTACAGTGCATTTTGGTCAGCATCACATCTTCCATTATTCTTCCTCATATCCCTCCTATCCTCACGAATCACCTCAAGTTTCCAAGTTCATTAATTTATTTTTTAACGGACAAGTTAACATGGTAAATAATTACAGTGTACAGTAAAGCCATTTAACATATGAATTACTTTATATTCTCAGCAATTTTCAAGTGTAAAGTATATTGTTATTAACAGTAATCATGATGGTGAACAGTAAGATCTTTTTTATTTTTTTTATTGTGAAAATACTGTACAGAGTGGTTACAATTACAGGGGCAAGATAATGAGTACATTTCTTATCAAGCATTGTAGCCTCCTCCTTGTTTTCCCCTTCCCATTCAATTCACCCCCCCCGCCCCCTGACCAAACCCTCCTCCCACCAAAGTTGTAAAGTTCGTTTTTGACATAACGAATTGTACATCTCATTGTTGGAATGGGTCCACCTGTATCCCTATTTAAGCGATTTGTTTTTTCCCTTCTCCTCCACAAATTATAACCACATCAAATACAGTGAAAGCAGGGGTTATACCATGGGGGATGGACATACAAAGCAACAAAGAAATAATCTTATAAATGTGTTAGAAACAATCACATTTAAAAAAAATTTGAATACATATCTTAGGGTTCATTTTGCCTAACATCAACTTATCTGACCTTTTCTGCTTGACTCAGACATATACTAGTTATTGCAAATAAGGGAAACCATGGGACCTATGTTTCTTTGTGCATGGCTTATTTCACTTCATATAATTTTTCCAAGTCTTTCCATTTCCTAACAAATGGGACAATGTCATCCTTTCTGATGGAGGCATAGAATTCCATTGTGTATATATACCACATTTTCTTGATTCATTCATCTACTGAGGGGCATCTGCATTGGTTCCATATCTTGGCT
>NW_012267234.1:1407798-1466229 GCF_000151885.1 Dipodomys ordii
CTCTTTCTTTGATGAGTCCCTGCCTGGTTTTGGGATGAGGGTTATGATGGCTTCATAGAATGAGTTTGGTAGTGAACTTTCTCTTTCAATTTCATTGAAGAGTTGGAGGAGTATTGGTGTGAGCTGTGCTTTGAAGGCCTTGTAGAATTCTGCTGTAAAACCATCTGGTCCTGGGCTTTTCTTAGATGGGAGGTCTTTTATTGCTATTTCTATTTCAATGCTTGCTAAGGATCTGTTAAGATGGTTTAACTTATCTTGATTTAGTTTCAGCATGTCAATATTTGCTGGGAAAAGGTCCATTTCTGCCTAGTTCTCAAACTTATTAGCATAAAGTTTTGAGAAGTATTCCCTTATAATGTTCTGAATCTTGGTTGTTTCCGTGGTGATGTTTCCATTCTCATGTCTGAGTTTATTAATTTGGGTGTGTTCTCTTCTTTTTCTGATAAGATTTGCTAAGGGTCTGTCAATTTTGTTAAGTTTTTCGAAGAACCAACTCTTTGTTTTTCTTCTTGTCTAGCTGAAGTGCTGTTTCCTTTTTCCAATATCTCATCCATATCTATACTCTCCAGTCTATATGGGAGCTACAATTTTACTTTTACCCATCCATGAGTGAGATTATTTTAAAACATCAACTGGAAGCTCTGTGTTGCATTGGATCATTGTCAGTGCTATTCCTAACACTGCCCCCTTGCCTGGCGATTCTATTTGACAAGGCATGAAACAATGTAGAGTCAGAATAGCTTCACTCACTCATTAGCTCAATCTTTTACCAATGAGCATATCCTATGGGAAGGACTTGTTTTGTGTGTTAAAGATTCATCAGTGAGGAAAATAATAAAACTCTTTTCTTAATACATTGTAGCATCCTGTTTAGGCAGGTGATTTTAAAAAATAAAGCTAGGAACCATGTATCATATTGTGTTAAGAATTAGATACCAAGAGCTAAACTGGGATAAGGTAAATGGTGGTTCCTATCTCATCCTGGGTTGCCAGAAACCATTTACAAAATGACATTTTACAGAGACCTATACGTAGGATATGTAAGAGAAAACCTGTAATCAGTGTTTCAGGGAGAGGAAACTACAAGAGCTGGGTACACCTGAGGCAGAATTTCATGAGCAGGAAAAGTAATCCAGGGATTAAACAAATGAACAACTAGGGCTCCAGTGAACATTTAAAAGAAAATGGGGCTGGACACTGGTGGCTCTCACCTATAATCCTAGCTACTTTGGAAGCTGAGTTCTGAAGAGTGTGGTTCAAAGAGAGATGAGCAGGAAAGTCCATGAGACTACTATCTCCAATAAACTACTCAGAAAAAGCTGGAAGTGATGCTGTGGCTTAAGTGGGAGAGTGCTAGCCTTCAGCTAAAAAGGCTCAGAGATAATGCTCAGTTCATTCCCCAGGACCATCACACACACACACACACACACACACACAAACACAAATATAAATGTGGGGGGGGGCCTGAAAGAGTGACCATTGAACAGGACAAGGCAGATAGGTTGTTTCTGTTTTACCATCAGATTGAAGACAATAAGGCTACTGAAAGTGTAGGTTGGCTTTAAAGTATTCAAAGCTAGGATAACTAGAGGGGAGGAGGAATGCTGAAGAGGCCAAGGGAATCTATAGATAGGTAAGTAGATAGATAGATAGACATTTACATATATATACAAGTGTGTAAGAGACTCTCAATGATCCATGCCTATTAACATTTATCTGGTTAATGTTAAAAAAAAGTTACAGGAAGACTATCCTCATTAATACATCTCTGTAAAACTGATAATGTAACTGCTGATAAAAGAGTAACCTACTTTGAGTTGCTCTAACCCACATACTTGAACCAAACTTGAAAACACATTGCAGCTATAGTAATATGACCTACTATAAGTTAGTTTTCACTAATGAAGAATAAGTGCATACTTTCCCCAAGGTCTCTCCCCTCTTGTTTCAGTTCAATTGTACTTTGATATGCTCACAGGCCTATGTAACAACATAAAATTTAGTTTTATAGAGGTGTATCATTAAGCCTGGCATCAATGACTCACACCTGTAATCCTAGCTACTCAGGAGGCTGAGATCTGAGGATCACAGTTTGATGCCAGCCCAGGCAGGAAAGTGCTTGAGACTCTTATCTCCAGTTCTCCAAAAGAACCAGAAGTAGTGCTGTGGGTCAAAGTGGTAGAGGGCTAGCCTTGAGTGAAAAAGCTCAGGGACAGTGCCTAGGCCCTGAGCTCAAACACCATGACCAAAAATAACCCCAAATCGTATGTCATTCCAAATATTGTGTTTTCAAAAATAAGTCTGGTTATATTTATAAGATAAAGAATTGGAAAAGTTAACAATTTTTTTATTGGTTGTGAGACTTGAACTCAGGGCCTGGATGCTGTCCCTGAGCCTCTTTATGCTCAAGGCTAGCACTCTAGCACTTTGACCCACAGTGCCACTTCCAGTTTTTGAGTGGTTAATTGGAGATAAGAGTCTCATGGGGATTTTTCTGTCTGGGCTGGCTTTGAGCCTCAATCCTTAGATCTCAGCCTCCTAGGTGGCTAGGATTACAGGTATGAGCCACTGGTGCTCAGACTCTTTCTTTTTTAATTTACTTTATTATTATTATAAAGGTTATGTACAGAGGTATTACAGTTACATGAGTATATTTCCTTTCATACAGTGTCTTCTGTTCTCTCTCTCCCAGTCCTTCCCTCCCATCTCCACCCAGCAATTGTATAGTTCACTTTCATCAGTGTTCAGTGACTGCCACTGCTCATGCAGACTCTTAATATATATGAGTTGGTTTTTTGAAAACAATGTAATAGGCAACAGATCAATTGATTTCTAATTTTCTTTCTTTGTATGGTGGTGTTAATGTTCATTGTAAAATCAAAGTGGATGTTAATACATTTAACTGCTCTCTCCCATTCTCCATACTTCCCATGAAATAATTCCCAGGAATGGCTTTGCATCAAAAACAAATTTTGCCAAATAGGAGCTAACATGGTGACTGAGAATTTCAAGAAGTTTTGTTTGAAAAAAAATATAAAACAACAATTTAAGATTGAAAAAGAAGTTGAGAGGTGAGATTGGCTTATGGATGAGTGGAGTTTCATGATATATTATTTATACTTGTAAACCTGAACATTTTTAATAAATAGATAAGGTTTAAATTTGTTTACATTTATGTTGTTCTATTACTGCTAGGGCCAAGAATCAATAGCTTCAGTCATTGTAATTTTTCTACCGCAAATATCTGTTTAGATACTTTCTTGGTAGCAGAGTGGCTCTCTGCTGTGTGGTGGAAACCACTGCTCTGCTGAGGATGCGTTGAGAGCCTCCTCTGGGGTCAGGAACTCAATCAGGAAATAGGCCATTCGAGCCAGGCTAGCTGAGCAGTCTTCCACCTTGATACTGACTGTCTCTGAGGGATGTATTGTCAACCAACGAATGAGTACATATAATGAACCAATACACATCAGGAGCAATGCCAGGGAGGTTCTTTTTTTTTAATTTTTACTTTTTCATTTCCATGTTTACTGACATGCACAAACCCGTGAGCCAGGCAGTTTTTCATGAAGGAGGGTTCTGCTTGCTTCTCTGGGAGAATGCCTTTCCAGACTCGGGCCCCCTAGCAACCAGTGCTGATGGCTTGGGCACGGTATGCATGGCTAACCCTTTGAGAGTGAAGGAGCTTCCAGGTGCCAGTTGGCTGTGGAAGATTACAAGGCCCCCTGCCAACCACGGTTTCCCATGGCAGCCTTGGACACCCTTTCCCATATTCACCCATTGTGTCTGGCCAGCTGGCAGGGGTGTGATCACCGAGCTGCCAGGGGGTTGCTGGTGGGAATCTGCCATATCTGCCTCAAGAGTCTCAGGTGAACGCTCAATGCGATGGGCTCACAGTTTGCTCAAACATAATTATTTACTTTTGATATCAGCGTGAGCATGGTTGATAAATTTATGTAACACATAGAACTCCACCACTTTTTTTAATTAACAATTTTACATATTTAGACTTGGTTTTATTGGCTAAAATTATTTGCTCATTTCTTTTGGCCAAATAATATTAATCACAGTTTCAAGCCAGCTTAAGGAACAGCCCAGTAATGGAAAGTGCTACTTAAAAGGTATGAAGTGCTTCCTGAGTGCTTGGCTGGGTATACTCTCTTAGAAAAACTTTGGTTCAGAATTAATTTCTCACCCTCTATAATTACATCTTGCAGGCAGAATATTTATTTCTTCGTTCTTTTTTGTCTTTCAAATAAATCTGTGTTAACTATGTGGAAATTTTATTCCTACTTCCTCAATAACTTAAAAAATATCCATATATTGTGAAAGGAATCTAACTTTTTTTCTACCCTTGTAAAATTCACATTTTCCCTTCATGTATTTTTAACTGTCATTATAAAGTTGATATACAGAGGAGTTACAGCTATCTACATCAGATACAGAGTGCATTTCTTTTTGAACAATGTTCCCCTTTCCCTCATCTCTCCTAGTTTTTCCCTCCTGTCCCCACCCACAAGTTGTATAGTTCATTTTCAATATGGTGTCTAGTTAGTATCACTGCTGCATTTGTTTACCTTTTGTCCCAACATTTCCATTCCCTTCATTACCTTCCCAATGAAAGATAAAAGAACAAACAAGACAAATGGAAAAGAAAACAAAAACACCAACTAAGAAAAACCCTCTTGTTTCCATTTCCTGGAGTTCAGTTTTATAAATATTATTTTATATGATCAGTTGCACATAGGTATTGTGATTTTGTGTTCTTCTCCTAAGAATATTCTCTTTTGGTCTCACTGAGTATGAATGCCTAGGGATCTGCACAATTTATTATGTCCCAGTTTATTTTTATTTATTTTACCATCAATGTGCTTACTTACAGATTTATAGGCACATTCTAGCTACCACAAATAAAGGAAACCATGGAATCCCTATGACCCAGCAATTCCACTCCTGGGCATTTATCCAATAGAACACAAACAAGGACATACTAAAGCTAAAGCTACCAGCACAACCATGTTCATTGCAATATTGTTTACCATAACCAAGATATGGAATCAAATCAGATGTTCTCCAGTGTATAAATAGATCAAGAAAATGTGATATATGCAATGGAATTCTACTCCTCCATCAGAAAGAATGATATTATATCATTCATTAAAAAATGGAAAGACTTGGAGAGGATTAAGTAAGCCAGACCCAGGAATCTAATCTTGAGGAATTTCATCCTGGGAAAATAGTGGGGAGCGGTCAAAAACTTTATGTCAAAGCTAATTTATGTCAAAATACTAATTTAAGTATATAATAAATGAGAAATTCTTAAAGATTTATGCATTTATAATTGAAGTAGGCAGACTTTGAGCTATATTTAAGAATGTCTAACACACAAAAACCTCCATGAGACTTTGGTTTTGGAGTCCTTTTCATTCAGTTCTATTCACTACCATAAATATATACATATGGTATTGGAAACGAGTTCTAGAAAATATTAACTATCTTTGGCTTATAGATGATAAAAACCTCTGAGCTCTTGCTGTTTTTTTTTTTTTGCCTGACTGTTGATTTATACTTAAGCCACACATTCATTCCTGTCTAAGTTTTTAAAAGGCTGACATGAACTATTTTATTTTGTGTTTTTGCTTAATGTGTTTCTTAGGATACTACAAGACAATTGTATTTTAGTTTGTGCTCATTATCTTATGTACTTGTATGTTAGATGTCCCAAAGGAGCAAACATTTTTATAAAAAGGCCTCAGATGAATGCTTTATGATGTGAAGAGAGAGGTGTCAACAGCAACTTAAGAACTCTACTTTTCTTTTTCATTCATTTGCTTTTAGTCCAAGTCCCTGGTACATCAATGTTCAGTTCCAACAGCAGCTTTACCTTCTCTGATCTTTTACTAGCAAAAGATAATTTCTCATGCTGAGGTAGTCCCTCATACCATCCTTAGGACACATGAACTTACACTCTGTGTGTGTGTTTGTGTGTGTGTGCACATGTACTTAAGTGTCCACTTATGCTCAGTTACAGTTTGGGCAGAAAGTATAACCTTTGGGATTTGACATACCTTAATTCAAAGGTGCATAACCTTGAGTGCAGGTTCAGAGCCTTTGTTGGGACCAGGAATATAATTCAGGTGTTAGTGGGAGATGAAGCAAGTGTAAAAATGGCTTAATAAAGCTGGAACATAGCAGCAGTTCAACTATGACTGGTTAATTATTGTTTTGTTCATATATTCTCATTTAATTTTTTATGTCTCATGTCAATCATGTTTATACCAAAAACATTTAGAATGTTTTATGTCGGGAACTGATTTTGTAATATTTCTTATTTTAAATAAATGTCAAGCTGTTTAGCAAATGATAAATGCATTATTTCTTAATTTGTTTAATTTTCTTGACTTATTATTAATGTTAACCTTTCAATTTGTATGCATATTAGATCAGGTAAATATCTACTCACAACTATTACAGTAGCTGTGTTAACTGATTTTTAATAATCTAATATGTGACTGCATATAACTAAACAGCATTTAGGGATTTCAGAATTAACAATTTGATATTTTATTAATAATATCTTTTAATAGGTTAGGAATAAAGGCTAATAATAATTGTTAGTTCCTTATAATGTGTAACAACTAACAAATTCTCCCAGACATATTTGACTTTCATGATCAAAGAATGATTTTTGGATTTCATTGGTATGTATGACCAACCATCCAGTGAAAATATGTTTTTCTTTTCTGATGTCCATTTCTAAACTGAACCTCATCTAAATTTGTGTTCAACCTTGTCCTTTTTTTTTCTTTTTGTTTTTATTGTAGTACAGTAGTACAGAGGGGTTACAATTACATGGGCAAGATAATGAGTACATGTCTTATCAAGCATTGTAGCTTCCTCCTTTGTTTCCCCTTCCCATCCCTTCCCATCCTCCCCCACCCCACCCAATCCTCCTCCCCCCCCACCAAAGTTGTAGAATTTGTTTTAATGATTTGTACATCTCATTGTTGCAATGGGTCCACCTGTATCCCTATTTAAATGATTTATTTTTTCCCTTCCCCTCCACAAATTATATCTTAAAATCAGAATGGTTAAAAGAATGCTAAGTAATTTTCATAATGAAACAAAAGTTTGTATAAAAGAGAAAAGGCAGAGGAAGGTACATTTTAGAAAATACAGCTTTTAGATTCGTGTGTGTGTGTGTGTGTGTGTGTGTGTGTGTGTGTGTGTGTGTGTTTTGTGCCAGTAGTAAGGCTTGAATTCAGAGCCTGAGGCACTGTTCTTTAGCTTTTTTCTCATAGTTGGCACTCTACCATTTGAATTACTGCTCCATTTCCTGTTTTTTTTTTCTGGTTATGTTTTTCTTTTCTTTTCTTTTTTTTTTTTTTTTGTCTATTGTGGGACTTGAACTCTGGGCTTGGGCACTGTCCCTCAGCTCTTCAGCTCAAGGATAGCGCCCTTCCACTTGAGCCACAGCACCACTTCCAGCTTTTTTCTGCTTATGTGGTGTTGAGTAATCGAACCCAGGGCCTCATGCATGTGAGGCAAGCACTCTACCACTGAGCCAACATCCCAGCTCTGCTGGTTAAATTTTTGAGTCTTGCGGACTTTCTTCCCTGGGCTGGCTTTGAGCTGTAATCCTCAGATCTCATCCTCCTGAGTATCAAGGATTACAGGCATAAAGACACCAGTGCTTGGCTCATCCCTAGCCTTTTATTTTGACTTAGGAATAGGCCCTCCAAGGCCAATGTATGTGTGGCCATCTTTTAGTAGACTGCAATACAATGAGCATCAAGATTCTGGACTCAGACAAGGCCTGCTTTTACTTCTGTTATCCTTCAAGGTGGATCACATAAATGTTTTCTTGGAAAAGGAAAATGAGAGCAATTTTGTCAAAATTAATAGAGATAGTCCTTAAATACAAATACTTCACATTTTCCCCTTACACTTCAAAGCAACCCTTTTAATACATTTAACTAGTCGATAGATTAATTTCATGAACAGATCAAACATAGAGAAGCCAATATATTTAAAACCAGTTATTAACTGGCAGTTAAGTTAAACTACATTTAGCCTAATGAATGAACCAGGTAAATGGGCCAACTTTTCCCACACAGCGGCCTTCTCGTACATGCTCGCAATTCATTGCTTCTTCAAACACCAGAGGTCTGTGTATAGTGAAATATAAACTATGTATTTGTCTATGCTCTGTTCAGCTTGATGTCTCTATACTGATTTCCATTTGATAAAATCCATTACATTTTATGTACTGATTACCCTTTACTATAACCAACTCATTACCCAGTGAGTATGTTCTAGAGTCAGCACAGTTTGCAAAAATCTTAGAGTGAAAAACCAGGTCATTTAAATGGTGGTGAGCCTACAATCTATATTTGAAACAAAACAACAACCCATTTTCTAGCATTACTGATTTCATATTAGTTCAGCCTCCACATCCTCTTACTTTGATGGTTTTCCTACTTAAAAGGCAGATTTAGTATCATTTCAGCTCTCTGGTCTCCAGTGATGCTTGTTTCAGTTTAGGCGATTTCCACATGGCACTTGCTGGAAGGAGCAGAGGATGGAAGATTGTGTTCCCCAGCGCAAGCAAGGAGAGAACACCACGCTGAGGCAGTCACCTCCACCATCACACATTCAGTTTAAATCTACAGTAATAGACTCGTACTCCAAGAAGGCTTGCTGTGTTTGTTTGCAAACTAGCATGCAGTACTTACAAGTCTGTGGTTTTATTGACGTGTTCCTTTCCGTTCCTGTGGTTTTTAATTGAAACCCCCACTGTTTAGCCGGGCTTCAGGAATGCAGCCTATAGGAGTTTTACATTAACTTTCTAACTTAGATCAGAGGAACTCAGGGGCTCCAGTTCATATAACGAAACCTGTGGATTGGAGTGTGGTTTTGTGTCTATAATAAGATGACGAGCCTTGGTTTGTATGTTGGGAATTAATGACTGAATTAAATCTGGTTTACGAGAAGCTTCTGTTTCAGCGCTTCAACAAGTACACTGTCATTACCTGTAGAGTTGGAGATGGTTTTTTTCCTTTTTCTGTAGTCTTTTATAACAAATTCCAGTTTAGCAACACTCTATGGTAAGTACAGACTCAAATGTGAAGGCATCTTTTTGTTTTTCCTGTTAGAGCAGTCACAATGGCAATACTGCTGTTTATTGCACAGTTCCAAGGAGCTTGGGTTATTTGGCTTTATTACTGGATTGGAATAGTGGCTTATTATTCATTTGTCTCTCTCCTCTGTCTGTTTTCTGTTTTGGTAGTACAGAAACAAAACAAAACAGATTTTTATAGCAAATCCTCCAATTCAAATGCCTGGATGATTTACAAAGATTAATTCTGATTGGCTCTCTCCTTTCCTTATTTAGATGCTAGTTGGGCCAGTTTTCAAACTGTTACAAGTAGATTTCAGGGTGGTTTGTTTTCTAACATTGTAACATGAACTTAAAAAAAAAACTTATTTGTAGATTCTGGTCTCCAAAGTCATTTCAACATGGTCTACTGAGAGCATAGAGCCCACAGCTCTGAGAAGACAGTTCAATTAAGCACTCAATATTTATACTGTATTTTCACCCACGATAATGAGGAGATTATGAGAGTTCTAGAAATATCCAGCCTTCCTCTAGTTTACTGTCCAGAAGTCCAGTTGAATAAAAAATTAAGATTATATCTTCTGATAGAATTATAGTTACCCAATTTCTAACAAATTTCAGCTTACCCTCTCAGATGGTATATATTATTAGCTGATTTTCCTGAGGTAAGTTGAAATGTTATTTGCTTTCACAGATGAAAGTAACCAAACAGAGTTTGTAATGATAAGTGCTAATTTTTTTTTCTGATGTTAGGGGAAAATAGAAGTGAAGAACTTTTATCTTTTAATGATGGTCATTCATTTATAATAAAGTTGCCACTGCTTTGAGAAATGTAAGATTACCTATAAATTATTCCTGGATTAATTGACTTAACCATGCACATTTAAGCACCTGTGTTTTTGTTTCCAAATTTTCAGATTTAGTACCTGAAAGCAATATAAAGTTATCCTCTTACACTTTGGACAACTAAATTCTGAGACGAATCTCATAAGCCAAACTGCTTATCCCTTCCATGTGGCTAGGACCACACTCATGATGAAAAATCTGTTTCTTTGTCTTATTCGGCTTCTAGAGTCCTCCCACAGGCTCTAGCTCTCCCTGCATTTCCATGAACAGAAAGCCAGCATTTGGTTGAGCTCTGACTCTCTCTCTTGTCTCTCTGCCTCTGTTCCTGTCTCTGCCTGTGTATATGTGTGTATGTCTCTCTCTTTCTCTTATTTTTTTTTCTGATAATGGGCCTTGTCTTGTGCTTCCTCTGCTTGCTTGCTCCTGGCTGGACCGTTTGAATCATGCCTCCAGCCAGTGCTCAAGTCCTTCTTATGCTATAGTCTTTCTGTCTCTCTTCATATCTTCCTTCAACTTTTAGGATACTAAAGATTACATTAGGATCACTTGGTTAACCTAGGATAATATCCTAATTTTATGATTAGTTGATTACTGATGTCAGTTTTTATACACAATTTTTGGTGGTAATGGGGCTGAAGCTTATGGCCTCACACTTGGCAATTTACCACTTGAGCTATATCCTCAGACCTCTTTATCTTAGTTATTCTTCAGAGAGGGTCTCACTTTTTCCTGGGAAAGCCTCAGCCCACAGTCCTGCTTATCCCTTCCATGTGGCTAGGACCCCAGGCCTGCCAGGACACATGTCTTGTTGGGTGAAATAAGGTCTAGCTTACATTTTCCTGGGCTGGCCTTAATCATGAACATCCCTGTCTCAGCCTCCTGAGTAGCTGAAATCACAGACATTTGTCACATAGTCAGTCCTTTATATAGAAAATTAAGCTTGGACATGTAATACCACATGGTCTTGGGGACTTAGAATGTTTGAGAGATTATTCTGCCCACTACATCAAAAGGATTTAGCAATTCTCTAATCATCTTTTTTTTTTTTTTGTCAGTCATGGGGCTTGAACTCTGGGCCTGGACACTGTCCCTCAGCTCTTCAGCTCAAGGCTAGTGCTCTACCACTTGAGCTACAGTGCCACTTCCAGTTTTCTGGTGGTTTATTGGAGATAAGACTTTCACTGACTTTCCTGCCCGGGCTGGCTTTGAACCACGATCCTCAGATCTCAGCCTCCTGAGTAGACAGGATCACAGGCGTGAGCCACCGGTGCCCAGCTCTAATCATCTTTAAAATAATATTTAGCAATATTACTGAAATTCAACTTATTTCCCCAATACTCTTCCATGTTTAAGAAAGATTCTATTTCATATATCAATTATCATATAGTAACATGAAATGCAGGGGTAAAACATATTTCCAATATGCCTCAGGATACTAAAGGCTCCTACTTTATTATATGAACAGATATCAATTGTTTTTAACTTCTGCATGCCTTTGAGTGAGATTGCTATCAATTCCATTGATACCATCTGTATATGTATATATATATATATATATATATACATATATCTGTATACATGTGATCATTCACATATATGTATATGTACAATTGCTTTCTAGATTAAGACAATCTATTGTTTATCTTACTGATCCAAAATATGGAATCATTTACAGATATTTTAGCTACATTTTATTGGCCATCTTATTTACAAATATGAACAGAATGGGGAAGAATTTTCCTATTGTGATTCCTACCAGATACTTTTTTTTGGTACATTTTTTATTGTAAAAATGCTGTACAGAGGGGTTACAGTTATATGAGCCAGGTAATGAGTACATTTCCTATTGAGCATACTTTTTTATTTTATTTTTCTTTTGGGGAGGGTTGTATTGAGTTTAAATACAGGGACTCCTACTTGCTAACAAAGAATCTACCACTTGAACCACACCTCCAGCCAATTTTTGATTAATTGAAGATGGAGTTTTCAGACCAGATTGTCTTCAGCCCTCAAACCACAGGATCTCAGCCTCATGAGTAACTAAACTTACATGTGTGAGCCATCTGCTTCTGGTTATTTTTTAAAAGTTAACGTAAAAATTCATCTAGGTGCCGGTGGCTCAGGCCTGTAATCCTAGCTACTCAGGAGGCTGAGATCTGAAGATCACAGTTCAAAGCCAGCCCGCGCAGAAAAGTCCATGAGACTCTTATCTCCAATAAACCACTAGGAAACCAGAAGTGGCGCTGTGGCTCAAGTGGTAGAGCACTCACCTTGAGCTGAAGAGTTGGAGGACAGCACTCAGGCCCAGAGTTCAAGCCCCACGACCAACAAAAGAAAAATTATCAAAAAATTCAATAAATGGTCTTTCAGACAATCAATCTGACATATGTAGGATGCACATGAAGATCAGGTTGATCTTTTATATTTTTCTTGTGATATTTTCTACTGATTTAGAAAGCTGTTCTGGAGAATTATGAAACCCTTCAGCATAGTTCTGTGGTGTTTTCTCCAAGGCCATCCTTCCTGCTAGTGCTTGCCCTCCTTCAAGTTCTGCTCTAGCTCTTGTATGCTGCTTAAACAAGCACAAACTCGCCATTTTCTCTCAATTAAAAGCAACTCTACACCTTTCTTGGAGGCTTTTCTAATTATAAAAATGCTTGATAAGAAATGTGCTGGTTATCTTGCCCATGTAATTGTAACCCTTCTGTACGGTATTCTCACAATAAAAAAAATAAAAAATAAATAAAGAAAAGAAAAATCCTTCTTTGGCCTTTTCCCATTTACATGATGAGTAAGCCTAAAGTTCTCTTTTTCTCTCTCACTGTCTCTCCTGGCCACTGTATTTCTGTTGTTTTAGAGCTTCTAATATACATGCCCATTGTCTTTAGAATCTGGGTCTGTTTTTTTTTTTGTACTTCATTTGTTTTGGTAATGTTTGCTGCTTCTTTTTTTTCTAGACTGTAAGCTTCGTAAGTGCAGCTCACATCTCTTTTTACTCCAGTGTTACTTGTGCATTACCTGTGCCTAAGATGATGTCCAGCACATAGTAGAAACTAATGAAATGTGGGTTGAAAGAAACATTGAGCCACCTTTTACGGCTCTGGAAGGACATATAGATTTTTCATTAGTTTATTTCTCTGACTGCCACCAGTGAAATAGTTCATGTTGAAGTACATACTTTTTAAATGACTTCTTCTATGGGACCATAGAGATGAATATTCAAAATAAATGTATGGGTAAACTCTAAATCTCATTTTTGGAAAAAAAAACCAACAACACATTTTCTTTCTTGTCCTATGTGTCTAACTTGAAGTACAATCAGACTTGGACATTGTCTGGTTCAGATAATTTGTTGTATGCATTTGTTAGACTTAATGCTTCAGCGTAGGCATGTTTAGCCCTGTAAGAAGTAAATGAGTACAAATAAAGAAGCTCATTCAATCCATCAGATTCACAACAGGAAACAGATTGTCATTGCCAAATAGGTCATTGAAGAAAATTGATGGAAAAACTATTTGTAAAGGCACTCACTGAGTAACAGGAGAAGCCATGGTGAAGTATCGGAGCTAGCAATATGGGAGCCATTACTACAAATAAAAACTGAAAAGGCAGAACAGGAACTATGACCAAATCCCCAGAGAGCCAAGAGGACTGGCCGTCCTCTGGTGGTCCTGGGGGTATGACCCAGGCAGGGGGAATATCCCATTCTTTGTTTGTCTTCCCAGTCCCTTTCCAGTTTGCCCATAGGCTGAATCCAATGGGAAGCCAGGGTGCTAGAGAAATAGTCAGTGGCAATCCACAGGTTGGAAAAAGGGAACAGGAAGACATTAAGGAGCAAATGAAAACATCAGTGATCAGTATGCAAAGTCTGCTTCTTTACTTCCTTTCTCTTATTTAACAAAGACTATTTTTTAATATCACGAACCACAATGTCAACCATATTTGGAGGGTTTTTATAACGTGAGAAAGTATAGAAAAATACTAACTCCATCAACCCCAAAATACCCTTTGTAGCACCATTATATAATCCAACATACAATTTTTTTTCTTGATATAGAGCATGAACGTCTCTTGTGTTATTAGAAACATACTCACTGTGCATGTAGTATTAATTAAGTGTTGGTGGTACTGCTGTTTTTCTACTCAGAGCCTTGTACTTGCTGGAAAATGCTCCACCACTTAGGTAGAGCAGCTCCAGTCCAGCTTTGCTCTTTTTTGTATAGATAGACTTTAGCTTCAAACCATGATCCTCTGGGTCTTAGCTTCCTCCTGAGTATGGTCAGAAGACAGATATGAGCCACTAAAACCTGTTATTTTTTTCCATAAAAAGGTCTTACTAATGTTTTTCTTGGGCTGTCTTGAACCACTCTCCTCTCACCTTCTAGTAGCTGAGATTATAGGCATGAGCCACCACACTGGACCCTACTATCTCTTTAGTAATCACATAATATTGGAACATATCACTGTGGTATATGTATGTGCTCTATGTATTTGTTTTTTATTTCATTTTACTTTATTGTCAAGGTAATATACAGAGGGGCTACAGTTACATAAGTCAGGTAATGAGTACTTTTCTTTTCTTTTTTAACAGTGTCAGCTCCTCCCTCATTTTCTCCCAGTTTTTCCCTCCCTTACCCTCTCTCCACAAGTTGTATAGTTCATTTTCAACATAGTGTCTAGTGAGCATACTGCTGAATTAGTTCACCCTTTGTTCTACCATTTCTGTGCTTCCCCTCCCCCTCACCAAATCAGATAAATTTATATACAAGACAAAGGATACAGGGATAAAAAGCAATGACAAAAGGGAATAAACTAAAGACAAAGAAAAACAGACAAAAGAACCCCAAACAGTACAATAAAAAAAACCCTCTAGTTTCCATTTCTGGGAGTTCATTTCAATAAGCATCATTTTGTATGATCATGTATTTGTATATGTATTGGTACTGTGATTCTCCTTTCTTCTTCTTCATTCATCTTGAACTTATTGAGGTAATGTTCAGAGTTGGATATTACTTTTAAACATAAAATTCCTCTTTTGACAGTGAAAGTAATACTTTAAACTGCCAATAGTGGGACCTAAGAAAAATGAGGGAAAACTCAAACCCAGTGATAAATTATAGCCAAGTCAATCAAATCATTGTAAGTAGAAGTTACAATTCTTAGAAAAGATAAAATCAAATTTCTTTCCTGATTTTCCTTTGCTTCCAAATTCTTGGAGTAAAGGCAGAGGAGAAGCTTGGCTTTTCAGCATTTCCATCTTTGTTTAAAAAAGGAGCTTGGTAAGCTGGGTGCTCATTCCTGTAACCCTAGGTATGTAGTGGTCTAAGATTCAGAGGATTGTTGTTTAAGGCCAGCCTAGGCAGGAAAGTTCACTAAACTCACTTTTGCAAAATCACCCACAAAAAATAGGCTGAACATATGGTTCAAGTGATGAAGTGATGACAGTTTAGCAAGCTCAAGATCCCGAGTTCAAACTGTAGTGCCACACACACATATACATTACACACACACACACACGCACACACACGCACATGCACACACACACGCACATGCACACACACACACGCACACACACATGCACACACACATGCACGCACACACATATACATTACACGCACACACACGCACACACACGCACACACACACAAGAAAAAGGTAGAGAACATGCTAAACTTCATTATTCATTAGTATAGTTTCATAAACCTGAAGGATAAACAGAAGAATTTCACAGAGTCAAAAGTCAAAAAGCACTTGTAGGATAAGGAAAAACATCATAATCTAAGAGAGTTGAAACTTGTCTTTCTTTGATAACTAGAGTAATTATGCACTTAGAACCAATACTATAGGCCTGAAGAACTGACAGATGACTCTGAAGGTTTAAAACATTTGGGAATCTATCCATGCAGTATACATTAGACAACACCATGTGGTTTTTCTGCTTTGACTCAGTCCTTATATACATAGTAAGCAGGTCTTTGTACAGACTACAAGAGAATGTACAGACTACTGAGAATGCTCAGTATATTAATTGCACTTATATATTAATTCTACTGTGAAATTACATTGACAGACCTAATAACAAAATATTAAGTTAAAACCACCATACTCAAATAATCAGTAATTTTTTCTCAGTAGTTCAAACTGTCATTTTGTGTTTCTGACTTACTCTGTTTCATTTTTGGACTTGGATTTTTTTAAAGTGATACTACAACTTGTAGTATCTCTGAACATTAGTTACCATTTTATTACTATGGGAAAAATGATGTTTATGTTTCAATTGAGAATTACTTTTGGTCATGGATAGTAAGTTCTAGTTATGAGTGAAATATTTAATTCATTTTATCAATTCTTATTCTTTGACATATAGGAGGAAGCAAAATAGAGTGATTAAGAGTTTAGACACCAGAGTTAGCTTTTCTGGCTTGAAAGCTGGCTCTGCCTGCAGGCAATGTACATAACCTATTTTGGAAGATTAAAGATGGTTACAAATTCTCTTCCACTACTCTCCAGTCTGAGGACCAATACCTTTAACCTATGGAATACAGCAGATATGACAGAATGTTTTGTTTTGTTTAGTTTGAGGAACTGGGAATTGAACTCAGGACTCTTCTTGCAGGGCAAACACAGGATTGAATCACATCCCTAGACCTTTTGCCTTAGTTTTTGTTTTTTCAGATAGAATTTCACTTAACTCTTCCCTAGGGAAGGCTCCAGCTGAGACCCACCTGCCTCTGTCTCCTGTGTAGCTGGGTGTAGGTGTATACCATCCTGCCTGGCAGTGTCTTTTGTATTTGATGCTTTTTTCACTGACAGCTACATGTTATTATGTGGTAAACTAAAATGTCTTAGTATGTGTATATAACATGTGATCCTGTAACCAAACAAATTAACATATCCTTCAGTCTAAGTTCTCTTTACATATCTGAAGGTGCTGACATGTCAGAAAGTCCCCAAAGCTTGGAGAAATAGCTTGGAGTACTGATACCCTTGTCGCCCTCTGACATCCAAAGTGATTTACTTCTAAAGGTGGCAGTGTGTGAAATCATCGATTTAACTGCCCAGTGCAAAATGGGACTTGCCTTTTCTCTGTTGAAGGGTTTTATTTAAAAGAAGGCTCAGCTCTCTCCCTATAGATAAGTGAAGAATCCTTTCACACTTATTGAATGATATCGGAACTATTTTAGCTTCTCTTTGTCAAAATGATGGGGGAGGGGCAAAAGTGCTGTACACATTTCCATTTTAAATTATGTAATCATGTTATTATCTGAAACTAATACCATGCTGTTAAAATTTAGATAAAGTGTCCTATAATGCATACAAAATGTTCATTTGTTGAAGGCCATTAAGTTAATTTCCTGGCAACAAGATTAAATGCAAGGCATTTACATAATCATTAGTTGTGAGGTGTAGAAAAGATAATTAAATATTCCGCCACATTAATTTATATTTAATTAACTGTGCTTTAGTGATCCTTCTGTCTGAATATTAATATTGTGTAAATAAACAATTAGAATGCATACTGATTTTATTAAAGGTTTATTCTTAAAATTAGGCAAAAGATGCAATTATTAATTTGATTATATCTAATTTTGAATCCTAATCAAGTTAACAGAGCCTAGAAAAGTCTATCATTGGCTTCAGTGATGACATTCTCATGTTTTATATTCTCAACTATAGTTTGGCTTATAGACTCAAGAATATATTCATTTAGTTCATTCGGATAGTTAATTGCTTTCTTAATATTCTACTCTGGAGTTCTTGTAATTCACACTGACACTTTAAATTTCAAAAATGAAAATTGGATCTTATTGTGCAGTCAACTACATTCTGCTCTGGTCATATTCACTGGGGACATGATATTTCTGGGGAACGACTACATTATATAGAAAGGAATGAAAGTTACACAAACGCCATTAAGATCAAGTGGCTTGAAATTGCAGCAAACAAGAGCCTAATAGGAGGTAAATTTCCTATGAGTTTTTCACCTAGTATTAGACAAACCTTTACAGTGATAATCAGTCAATGCTAGATAGAAGAATCTGAGTTTCTCAATCTTACATGCCAGACATGGATGGATAGTACAGACAGTAGTGAAGAAAATCTTAGTAATAATGATAGATTTTCTGAGTCCTAAGGACTCTTGCCTTCATCTTCCTGGACAATTTAGAAGTCCTTAAATGCAAGTGTCTAGTCTTCATTAAACATCCAGAGTGGGAGAAGAAAGAAGATATGATGTGGAAAGAAAAAAAGAATCAGGATAATCTTTCTGAATTACGAGAATGTATTCATCCCTAAGATATCAAGTTATATTAAAATATCCCTATGAAAATCTTTCATTCTGCCCAGGTGGATCTATTTCCTATGAAATTATAATATCTTCTTTCCCCCAAATTGTTGTGTTTTTCACACAAAATATTTATTTGTGTAGACAATTCAACACTGATTTTTTACTGTCTAAATGTAGTTTTCAGGCAAACTGATACCCCCTAATAACACATATTTCCTAGTGGAAACATTTGTTTGCAGAATTTTAGAAGGGGGAATAATAAACTTGCCTTTGTTCTTTTCCAAAAGCCATGGGGACATTTATATTTACAATACAATATGGGTGCATAGTTAGTGTTCCCTCGAGCTGGCCAAAATATACTTCCCTCTGGTTTGTGAGAAGAGCTGTTGGATAGGTCAGAAGCTATTCTGCTCGTGTGGGGAAGTCATGTTTCCACACTTCTCAGTATGTCAGGCATCATGCATAAAGAACACTAAGCTAGTCACCTTCCCCGGCCTTTGATCATTTGATACAACCCAACTCCTCATAAGTCCAAACAGTGATTTTCCGCTCACCATTATTCATTTGGTCCGTGTTGCCCCCTCCAATTCTGTCTGTGTTCGAATCACACTGTATATTCGTATGCAAATTTAATATCACTTGAGACATTTGGACCCACAGCTCCTCCAGAAAACTGTGGTGCTTCTTCATTTATCCAACCAATGCTTTTGCATATTTTCTTTACCAGCTTAAATCATTACCAAAATAAGACAAGCTTCATAACTTTAGAAACAGTATATAAGATCTTTTAGAGAAGGCATGTAATATCTAGATTAATGGATAGATGAATTTTTATTTTTAATACCTATTTTGAATCAGTAACAAAGCCCTCCAATTTGGGCAAGAGGGTAAGAATGATTAGGTTGAAAATAAATTGAGCAGTGACTTCAGGACACATCCCCTTTATAAGAGGATCTTTGCTTTCTTTGAGCCTGAGCCTCTACTTCATTGAAGGATGAATTCTAGAACATGAACTAAAGCAAGATTGTGAGCCACAAATGATAGGAAACCTGTCTTTGAAGTCTGAGCCACTGGATGTGTCATCATTGTGCTCGACAAACCACTTGCTGCCTACAGTCCTTGGAACAGACATTCTCATATTTTCTCAGGAATTAGCTGAATCCTGCATGAAACACACATCTCATCACAAATAAACAATTCAAAAATGCATCTTAATAAATACTGTCTTCTGTTTGAAATGTTAATTTCCTTTTTGAAGTTTTTCTTGTTTGATAGCAGTGCGCAGTTTTGCTTGTTTTGTTGCCAAAGATGAACTGGTAGAGTTGTGTAAATGCCTTGTCTTGCATACTTACAAAGAATGGAATTTCTAAATTAAAACAAAATATACACGCAAAGGCAAGACTATCCAATGTAGCCAAGTTCTGTAACCTTCTTTTTGTCTTCTGAAAATTGAATCTTTCAGATAAAATTCAGGCTCATTGTAAGTAAACTTGCATTTCTTCTCAGTAAAATCATATACAGACATTCCCAGATGAGTCTTTACAATAAATGCATTTACATTATTTATGTAGTCTTCTACATTTATAGTATGGACATACATATCCTTATGTATATTTATTCACATTTCTATTCATACTACTATATTCATAAAATGTTTTAGATTTAAAAAGAGAGCTTTTTGAAATGTTAAAATCCAGAGATAAGCATGCTGTGTATGGTGGTACATGCTTGTGATCTCAGACATTGCCAGGCCTAAATAGAGGGATGGCGAGTTCAAGTCCAGCCTGGGCTACGTTGGGTCACGCTCTACAAGTATAAATGAACAATAACAAAAGTAACCTAAAAGAAAGAACTCAAAATCTACACATTTCTTTCTACTGGTAGAAAACTTTCTCATAAATTGCAGACCTTCACTAATCTGGAATGCAGATTACCTATACTTCTGCTAACCATAAGAGATGTAATATTTTATTTGACCACGAATTTTGTAGTTTACCTAAGAGCTTCTAGAAATTGCAGTGTATTCTAACGCTTCTGGCAAATGAAAAATATAATGTTTTCCTACTGATCTTTATCCTGTTACAGTTTGCATAAAAACATAATTGTGGTTGAGATCAACCAGGGAGTCAGTGGCTAAGACAAGAAATGAAGACATGCAAGAGGAAGGGAGCAGGAATAGAGTTGGATGTATATTTGATTGAGGTCAGAATGCATCGCACCCTCATGTGATGTACGAGAGCTTCCTGAATGCTAAATGGGCCGGCTAGCTCTTAGTGAAACCATAACATTACCTGAAACTTTGATAAGAGGCTGGCATCACCTTCATCTGAAAGTTGCTTTTTGTAATTGAAGATGAAGATATAAGTCTTCTCTCTGACAAATGTACAAGCTTCCTAGCACCAGGCACTTCCCATGTGTTATTTGGGGATAATTTAGGTGCCCAGTAAGGAAAAATAACATCTAGGCAATCAGATATTAAGCTTGTGTGCTTGTTAGTTTTACTAGAAAATTTAGTTAAAAGTCCCAGATTCCATGTTCCATCCCCACAAATTTCTCATCCTAGGAATCTAGCTTTTAAGTTGCTCAGATAATTTCAATATGAGAAGTCCACATTCTTCACTCCTTAATAATTTCATGGCCTTGTTTTTATATTATTGAGTCAACTGTGTCAAAATATCCTGTAGCTTTGCAAAGGGCTAAGCCTGTTTCATGGTAATGCTTTGGCGACTTCTTATACTGACTGTCTGGAAATGCACTAACACCAGAAGTTGATCTTTGTCCCCAGTTTCCAGATAAATTTAATTTCACTAGTATAGTTTTATATCTGGAAATTCAACCCCTTATTCCAAGCTTGATTATTGCATTAAGTTGTTGATAGTGATATGTGTATATGTTATTGTGATACTGGGACATGCTTTGGATACTTTTTATCATCACAGGTAACTATAGTAGTTACAGATAACTGAGTTAATCTTTTGTCAAAAAGTTTTAGCAAATTTTCTAGCTGTCTTAAATAAATTAGAAATATATTATGATTTTTTCTTATATAATTAGAAGAAAATGAAGGGAGAGACCAATGTTCTGAATGGCTTCAATTTGAATAGGGAGTAAAAGCCAGATGAATGGCAGTTCTTCTTATGTGGAGCTTCTTAATTTAAATGAATGTCTAGTGTTAATTTCAATGATGTCTACTCAATTTACTTATCCTGCAAATGGTCAAATAAGTAGCAAATCAAGGAAATAAAAGGCATGATTAATTTTAAATGAGAAGGGAATCCATGGAAATTCTCCAACTTCCATGTTTTGGATAAAAGTGTATAACTATTTTAACCTCCACAATTCTAGAAGCCTCAGTAAAGTTTAAACATCTTAAGTCTACTGATCTTAAATCCATTGAAAGGAAAATGTACAGAGAATGCATTTGGTAAGGACCTTTTTTTTTCCTCTTAATTTTTCCATAGTTAGTATGACTATTTCCAGAAAGGAACCTCAGATAGCACTCTATCTCCATGTTAGTATCCAATTACTTTACGATACTACAGAGTAAGCTTATCTTCCAAGAAGCTTATTCTCTGTCCCGATTTTTTCAGTGCCAAGTTATCTATGGAGATGTTTCCATTTCGCCAGGAAATGTGGAAAGATGTCTGTTGAGCCATAGAAGATAAGAAATAGGGATGTTCTGATAAGTGGTAACTTCCTATATTAAGATAGTTAGAAATAGGATGTTTTTAAAAATGTCATACAGATTCTGCATCCAGGCTTGTCTATTAATGAGGACTCGATGAATTGTATAAAATTTCTATTAAGTCTCTTGGGGTATCAATGCAGCATGTACTCTCAAGCCGACTTTCCTTAATTAGGAAGGCACTAATTTAGATGAAGTTAAACTATTTAAATGTCCATGGAGATTTGGTGAAACTAATTGAGTTCAAAACATCTTGAAAATATTGAGTGATTATATTATTATGGTATCATATGCACACAAGTATAAGTACAATAAGAATAAAATAAAACAAATGGTAGAAGAGACTATACTCAGATCTGGCTTCTACTATAATAGTCTTAAGAAATTTCCTGGACTGTTTTATTCTTTTTTCCCAAGAGAGGAAAGCATTAACATTTCTCAATGCTACTTTCTCTGATTCAAAAGAAGATGTTTCTTATGTTTTATTCTAATTTCAATTTTGCACTAATGCTTATTTACTAATAAAGAGATAAGAAATAGTAGGAAAGAGAGGTGTAGTGGTAAAACACACAATATTTCCCCTTGAAAGATAAGTTTTGGAAAATGGATGTATGCATAATTTTTAATTGATGGAGATGATAATGAGAATATGTTTAAAACAAATATTGGTTTGCTATGTATCTTATTCTTCCCTCTTCCAAATTACCTCTCTGTGGACATGGTTCAGGTTCATATTTTCTACAACTGGTAAATTTGGAAACACATTCTTAGCCTGAAACATAGAGAGGTGATAAGTTGGTTTAAAGTCGTGGCTTAGGGTCAGATAGAATAAATCTCCATTTACGTCCAGTACAAATGTTGTGGCTTTAGTTGATTCCCACTTTCTCCTCCCCTGTGCTTTCTTTGCCTTCTACTTGACAAGTTTTTCCTTTAATTTTCTAGACACTATGCCCCCTTCCTTTGTTTTCTTTTTCCTTTCCTCTGCCAATCTTTCTTTTCCCTTTTCATAATTTAGTTTTATTTAGTGTGTACTACTTTGTTCTGTCTTGTATCTTTTGGGTGCTTTGTGTGTATGTGTGTGTGGTACATGTGTGCACATGTGAACATGTGTATATATGTGTGCGTATGCATGCGTGTGTGCAGGCATCAGTGATTATAACTATCTCTGATATTCTTTTACCTATCCAACTTTGCAAAGCTGTTTTGTTTGAGGAATCATTCAGATGTCCTGATTATATTAAGTGATGCAATCACTTCTCATGTATTTATTCATTTAAACCGGCATTCATCTAAATATTGATGATACTAAAATGAGTATGTGTATATTTATTTATTCATTCATTCATTCATTCATGAATTTATTTAAAACTGTGTGCTTGGTACTCAGGATATAATTGAAGTCATTGTCCAGGCCTACAAGGAACCTAGAGTCCATTAGAAGAGAATATTAGATAAACAAATACTTAGAGTACATTATGATTCATGTTCTAAGTGTCATTGGTAATGGAAAGATCAAAGGGAAACAGAAGAAATTCCTACAGATTTGTGTGACGTTCTCACATAGTGCAGACCAGTAAATACCAATCTAAGTGATATTTTTATAATTCAGCCTGACTTCTTTGTGAAGGTGATAGCCAAAGGTAAAACATGGTATATGAGTTGGTGTCTTAGGTCATATTTTCTAACAGAAAATGAACTAACGGAAAATCTGAAACTTAATCTCAGGAGAATATGAATAAGAGAAAAAGGAATTGAGAAGAGAAATATTGATAAGAGAAAGTGGAAATGTGGTTCAAGGTAGAAAGAGTGCTAGCCTTGGGTACAAAAGTTCAGGGACAGTGCCCAAGCCCCGAGTTCAAGCCCCAGGACTGGCACAAGCAAAACAAAACAATCAAAGCAAAAAGAAATTGCAAGAAAATGCAAAGTGATGTAGAGCATCACAAGAAAATGTATCAGGTTGCTTTGTAAGGTTGGACATGAGTGGAAGTCTCGCAGAACTTGTATGTCATTTATTTCTCTTCTGGACTCTTATTAAACGAAGTTTGTTTCCTTGCTGATTAGTCCCATCACACGATGAGTTATGATACATAGCCTCTCTGGATGGCTATATATCATGGTTCTGGTGATGACTTCCCTGGGCATCACCTGACCATTGCAGAACCTTGGAAGTCTTGTCCAATCTGGACTTACTCCTCAGGAAAGGCTGAGCAAACTGCCAGAATCAAGAGACAAAGGCACAGTGATGATGACCAAAGCTGTTTACCATGGAGCCAATGAAAGGGTGTCTTTGTCCCAAATGTAGCACAATTGGTTGTTCAATGTCAGCTGAGAGGCTGAATGACTCTTAGGAAATGAGGGCTGTGGTTCAATAGTGCACTTGTTCCCTATGAGTCATTTAGTAGTGCAGAGAATCCATGCAGAGGCAAATGTAGAGTAAGGAGCATATACTCTATTGTGATATTTTTTGTAGTCACATTCAGGTCTCTAAATATGAGGGATGATGATATAGATGATTTGAAGTAGCAGAGCTACAAATCAAAATGAAGTATATGCCAGTAAATCGTTAAAGTATTACATACATTTTCATCTGAACATATAATATGTATAATATAATATAATATAATATGAGAAGCTGTAATTCAACTCATCATGTATACTAAACTCTAATGTCAGCAAAAACCTAAGACATAAATCATCCCCCCAATCACTACCACAATAAGAATGATCAATGAAATCAATATTAACTTTTACCACATTACCTTTTATGGATGTATTCTCATGTGTATAATAAGAATATTAATAATACTTTCCAAAGCGTGATAACATGAAGAATTGACCATGGTTAAATTCAACATGACTTGTTAAAACATGATAAGGAAAACTAAACTGAGGAAGTTGCCATTAACATAGGAACCACAGTATTGGTAGAAATAAAGTAAAAATTGTCCTTAAACCCCGATAAACACAGACAGGTGGGAATTTATACCTAAGAGTAGTGTGGGCTCAGTGGAGTGACAGTTACTTAAAGGCCAAATCAAGTGGGTAAGGAGTAATCTTTTTCATGTCTTGTTTGTCTATGTGGCGATCCTGGGGTTTGAACATAGGGCCTTGCATTTCTCCTGGGCTTACTTGCTTACAGCTGGTGCTGTCCCACTAGAGCCATGCCTCTAGTCCCGTATTTCCCTGATTAATTGGGGACTGAATCTCTCAGACTTTTCTGCTCTGGCCTGGCTTCCAACTGAGATCCTTCAAGTTTCAGCCTCCTAAGCAGCTGCTAGGATTACAGGTATGAGCCATCAGTGCTCAGTTTGGGGATTTTGGATAAACTAATGTTAATAGGATTCCTACTAAAGACAGGTCACATAGACCAGATATCATTTAAAAGAAAGGAAAGGATGAGGAATCTAATCAGATAACAAGAGTAATCAGATACTGAAGGTGAAGGGTTCTTAAATTGACTCAGTGGGACTCAGTTAAAACAGAGATTGCCCTCTAATGAAGTTCAAGAGGCTCAGGTTTGTCAAAGAGTAGACTTTTTTGGTGATGATCTTCTTGTAAGTAGTCATCTTCAGAAGTAGGGTCTACATCTGAGTCTGCATTTATCCAGATTTTGAGCTATTCACCAGGTAGATACATTCTCTTCCTTCAGACAGAAAAAATTCCCACTTGTCAGTCAATTAAATGTTTCAATATTTTTTCTCTAAAATGTCATCTTATTTTCATGCATTATTTTCAAGCATATGAACAGTGTGGGTGAATTGCCTGAAAATAAATGACAGAAATGCTGTAACTGGGGTCTGAGTTCACCAGAGCCACTGAGCGACTTGTTTGGTCAAAAAGAAAATACCTTAACATGGACACAGACATGTCATAAACATGCAGAGACATGCACACACAGATCCTATCCTTGACTTTCTCTTGAGAATCAATAATTTTGATTACTAAGCAACTAAGTTATTCAAATAAATCTCCGCTTATCTGATGCCTTAGAATTTTTTTCTTCCCTCCAAGGTACACTCTGAATATATTGGTTATTTGGCTTCAGGATTAAAAAAGTGGATTACTTCTTTGTTTCTTCAATAGTTATCACCTTCTTTCATCTCTCTGTTTTTCCTGAAGCAAACAAGCAAACAAAAAAATTTATCTGTGGACAGTAATGGTAGATTATGAATGATAAAAATAAATGCCACCTCTAGGTTAAGTTTATTCATTCCTTGCAGATGAAATTTTGTAGGTTTAGGTTAAAACACTGAAACCTTTGCACATTAATTTAAAAGAACCCATTTACTATATGAGAATTTCTATTAGTGTTTTATTTGCTAGCTACATAAAACAGTGACAAAGGCATTCTTAGTTATAATTCAGTCAATATGTTCCCTCATACATTCAGCAAAAGTATTCCATAAACAAACCTTCACCTATATAAGAACTTTTCATTAAAGGGAAATAATAAAATGCTGAAATAAGGATACAGGATGACCCATTGTAACAATGAGATATACAAAACACTGTTGAAAATGAACTTTACAACTTTTTTGGGGGGGTGAGGGGGAGGTAAGAATTGGGGAGGTGGAGGAGAGGGAGAGTAGGGGAAAAACAAAGGAGGGGGTAACAATGCTGGATAGGAAATGGACTCATTACCTTGCTCATGTAACTGTAACCCTTCTGTATGGTATCTTTACAATAAAATAAAAATTAAAAAATTAAAAAGATTGTTTCATTCCTGCTCACAGTCTTCCTAAAAGTTTTCATATTCACTTTCACTTTCTTGTCCAGTCCTACTTCATCTTCTTGTAATCTAACTTCCTATGTATTTGTTCAAAGCTGCCCCTATAATGTTATTGATATGTCCTCTTGGTATGTTTTGTGAATAATATTCAGTATTTATCTTAGCTGAACTCACTATGGTCTTTCAGTTTCTCTCAACTTCATATAACTTTCTTAGCTCTGATTTGTTGGCACATGCATGTCTTATACTTCTCTTTCAATCCTTAATGTACATTTTAAGGCTTTATCTATGTCTCTCTGCTGTGTCTACTCAGTGTCGAAACTTCTGGTCACTTTTCGTGTGGACATTTTCTCTTTTCTCTGTTCACACTCTTTTCAGAGTTGACATGAAGTTCAACAACTCTCTATTTCCAAACTGACTTCTCTTGTGCTGTCCAGTTTCATGTTATTTCTTTTTGCCCCCTTGGGATTTTAACCAGAACTTCCATGAGTATCTCTACCTCAAAATTGATTGTGTGAGCGCACATGTGTGTGTAGGGGTGAGGGCAGAGGGTAGCAGGGGCATCTACCTATAGAACTGGATCTTCCAAGTTGAGTTTATGGCTACTATCAAATAACAGAAACAACAACAATAACAATAATAATATAAAGAGTTACTCTAAAAATCAAATACACATCTAGTATATGTCTGAGTCAAGCAGAAAAGGTCAGATAAGGTGATGTTAGGGAAATGAACCCTAAGATATGTATTCAAATGTTTTGTTTTCTTTCATGGGATTGTTTCTAACCCATTTATAAGATTATTTCTTTGTTGCTTTGTATGACCCTCCCCCACAGTATAACCCCTGCTTTCACTGTATTTCATATCAGTATAATTTGTGGAGGGGAAGGGGAAAAACAAATTGTTTAAATAGGGATACAGGTGGACCCATTGCAACAATGAGATGTATAATTTGTTATGTCGAAAACGATCTTTACAACTTTGTTGGGGGAGGGCGGGGAGGATTGGGTGGGGTATTGGAGGGAGGATGGGAAGGGATGGGAAGGGGAAACAAAGGAGGAGGGAACAATGCTTGATAAGAAATGTACTCATTATCTTGCCCATGTAATTGTAACCCCTCTGTACAGTATTTTCACAATAAAAAAATATTTTCAAAGATCCCACTCACAATAAGGACTAGCTATGAATTGAAAAAAATCAAATACACTAAGTTAATATTTATTTGCAATATTTTTTCACTTTATGTGTTTACATTTAAAAAAATTTAGTGATATATTTTCTGTGCAAAAACTGTGATGTCTAATTCATCGCTCATCTTTTTTAAACCATATCTCTATTTTTTCTGCACTTTTCTCTGGTAATGCTAACATAGTACATGCTTGGCATACATACACCTGTGCCAATGCCACACTGTGCCATAGCTATGCATTCACTGGATCTTCTACCTTCTATCTTGTGAACTGCTTGCGTAAAATGAGGCCTCATCCCTTCCATTAACATGTCTACTGTGAATGTGAATATTTGGTGATAGACACAGAACTATTTGATTTAACTGCTGTTTAGTATTTAACCGCATCATAATTAATATACTTTCTGGTTATTTCCATATTTTAGTGTTTTACAAAATGATGTAATACAGGCACTGTAGTGATCTTCTGATCTCTGGTTCTCTTTGACCATTACTTTTTCATTTGTAGACTAGATAGAACTGAAGATATTTTGCCTAATTATTGGCACCTTGTATTTCTATCAAGTGTGTTTTCTAGCTGTTAACAGAATGTAAATGCTCCTGGGTAGAGAAGTCTGCTTGATGTTTATGCTTGGCTAGACATAATCAACAATCTAACACCGAATGTGTTTTTATACAAGCTTACTTATCACCCTTCCTTTTTCTACATAGAAATTCCCGGTAAGATTGCCCTTTTATAATGTTAATCCACTGGCATTAAATATTTCTTTATCCTTTTGTATACTTTGAAATATAGTATCGCTCAAAGCATTATAATAAAATGTACCTCCCTTTGTTCAAAGATCAGCTTATGTCTTTGCATTAATTTTCTTTCTTCTGTCTCACAGATAATTAATAGAAGATACTGGGAAGTACTTAACGTCAACCTATTTGAAGTTTCCTACTCTCGTGACACACATCACAACCACTAAAAATGGGTAAATTGTAAAAATCTACCTGAGTTAAATCTCCCCTGGAAGAGCTGCCACTCCCAAGTCTTCTAACAGTGCATTTTCAGATTGCCCTCTCTAATAACTCTGTTTCCTGCAGAGCAAAAAGCTTTTAGTGCATTGCAAATGCTACACTATTGTTTTTAGCAGCCCATTCTCAAACTCATTTCTGATATGCTTCTAGTTGCTGAACTCTGACCCATGCGTTCAGAGTGCTCACTTCATGCCATTAACATGAAGCCTTCTGTTTTGACATTTAGTTATTTCAGAAAATGGTCATTTGATTTGTGGGACAGAAACCTACCTCTAGAGGGTTTGGGTAAGAAAAGTAGAAATGTGATGTACTGAAACAGTGCTCAGTTAGTTAACAATTTCAGTTAATTGTTCAGCAGGTTTTATACTGTAAATGTCTACAGCCTCTTTCGTATGCCCTAGTTCCTTCCCAGATCATTCTGTCCCCTAATTGTGATTTTTGTATGTACTTCCTTCTTCCTGCTGTGGATTTTTTCCTTTTGCATACCCAAGGCAGACTCCTGATGTCTTCCTTGCCTGCTGCAAAAGGGTCCTTGGCTCTCAACAAACTGTGTGTTACTGCATCTCTCCTGACTCCTTGCACAACAGGCAGCTCTTTACCTCTGGTTCTGGCAACAGGCTGCTGGTGGACATGACAAGTGCTCTTCAGCGGTATCCTTTCTATGCAATGCATCATCAAGATGGAAGCCAATAACGCATAATGCGCAAGCAGACCTGAACAAAAAAACATCTGTGGGATTGCGCTTCTGAGATATAGGGGCACATCGGTTCAAGAAGCAAATAGTATGCCTGGTGCAATGGTGTACACTTGTAGTTCTAATACTCAGGAAATTGAGGTAAGGAGCATCATGAGTTTGAGGCTAGCCTATGTTGTAAAGGGAGACCCTGACTGAAACAAACGAATAAGCACAAACACTTAAAATCATACACTTGGTGTATTAATCTGGATTAATAAATCACAACTCTCTAGAGAGTACTTCAGTAAACTATTGAATTTTTTAAAACCTGTTTCCCAAAGTCTTTTGGAATCAAATCCCCCTTTATCAGTTTCATAAACCTGTATTCTGGATAATTTAATCCATTCACTCATCTATACTTGACTGCTAATATGACTGTATATTACTTAATTTTAATTTTATTTTTATTCTGATATCTGCTTGTACAAAAACTTTACACAAGTTGCTCTTGCTTTTTTATTCTGATATCTGCTTGTACAAAAACTTTACACAATTTGCTCTTTGCTCTTGCTTAGAACCCCCCCTTTTTTTTGTTCTGATCCTACATTTTGTTTTGTTCCTACATTTTCAGCCCCATCTTTTCTAGTCTCCTTTTCTCATTCTCTTTTTCTTGGATGGAACTACTACCCTTGCCCATTTTTTAAATCACTTTTATTTTTCTACCTCCTTCTTCTCAACTGGCATCTCCTAAGATGTTACTCACTGGAAGAAGCCCGTGTGGCCCTCTGGTTTGGGAGAGAGAGCAACGCTGCCATCGTAGCTCTCCTTGCCTGTCTTCTCATCACCTGTGTACACTATGTGCCCAGCCAAACTGTCAGGCCTCACACTGCCACTCTTCTTCCCACGTGCTCTTCACAGTTAGCACAATGCTGGCATGCAAAGGATTCCCAGCAGTACACCAAAGGACAGCACACTCCCCAGGGTGGTAATAAGCTCCCTCCATAGTTTCTCTTAGTTCACAGCCCACCTCAGCCAGGATGACTTCTGTTGGAGTTCATCCCACCCAATTCCATCTCCTTCACATCCACCTCAGCACCTGCTGCCTTCTTTAGTTGGTCTGTTACTTTGAAAACAGGGTCTAATTTTGAGTAAATTATTTGTGAGATTCCACAAAGGCTTACCTTGAGGCAAGCCTTAGGTTGGGATAGAATTCCAATAAGGAAAAGATCTGAACTCAGGATGCTTGGAAGTTAATAGATAAAATGACTGGAAATAAAAAGATAGTTCATTTTTTTAATTTAAATTTTATTGTAAATGTGGTGTACAGAGAGTTACGGTTACATAAGTCAGATAATGAGTACATTTCTTTTTGAACAGTGTTACCTCTCCTTCATTTCCTCCCTCTTTTTCCCCTCCTGACCACCCCCCTGCAAGTTGTAAAGTTCATTTCCAACACAGTTTCTAGTGAGTATCGTTGTTGAATTGGTTCACCCTTTGGCCCACCATTTCTGTGATTCCCCTTCCCTTCCCCAAATCAGAAGAGAACAGTAATCAAAGACAGTGACAACATATTGTGTGTGTGTGTGAATGTGTTATTTTTTTTTTTTTTTTGGTCATGGGGCTTGAACTCAGGGCCTGTGTACTGTCCCTGAGCTCTTTCGCTTAAGGCTAGTGCCCTACCACTTTGAACCATAGTGCCACTTCTGGTTTTTGAGTGGTTAACTGGAGATAAGAGTCTCACAGGGACTTTTCTGCCTGCGCTGATTTTGATCTGTGATCTTCAGATCTCAGCCTCCTGAGTTGCTAGGATTATAAGCATAACCACCAGCGCCTGGTTTCAGTTGATATATTTTAATGCATGCAAATGTACCTCAATGAATTTGGCTCTGACACTATATTGTATTCTTTTATTTTGGTAACTGAACATATAAAGTATCCACTGATTCACTTTTATGATTACCGACTATCTAATTTTGAGTATTTTAAATAAATATTTTAATAGGATGAGGGACAACAAAAAAGTGAAAAAAGGGAATAAACCAAAGGGAAAACAGAAAGAAAAAAATAACTGCAAACAGTACAATAAAAATAGTTTTCTTTCTGAATTAATTTTGAATGGATCAAAGACCTCAAGAGAAGACCAGATACACTGAAAATAATACAGGAAGGGATGGGGAAACAATAAGACTCCTTGGCACAGGTCAAATCTTCCTAAGTAAAGGTCAGAAACACAACAAATCAAGTGAAGTTAAACTCACAAGAATAGTCATATTCAGAATATCTTACTCTGTTGTAGCCCCACCACCTGTATTTTGAATATATTTTTGTTGTGTTACACATGTACTATGTAGAGCACATCCTAAAACACATGCACATGTATACACACACAAACCATTTTTTCAGCCTTGAATTATTTTGAAACCCTTTATTATCTTGGCTGGTTGAAAATTTGTGAAGATAAAAGAACTGACATTTTAAATATTTTACTTATGAGATTTCACTGAATTTCTCAGAAGACAAATTTGTGGAGCTTTAGGAAGATCATTGAAATTTTAAGATGTTGATTCTAAGTAGATAGAGATTTAAAAATACCTTATATTGAATTGGCATTGCAATAGTTAGGGGAGAAAACTGGTAGAATATGGGGCTTTATTGAACTACTGAAGAAAAGAGCAGGTAGCATTTAAGCCAATAGTAAAGACTCATTCAAGATGGCTGAATTTTTACATTATGAATATTTACCCTCCCATCTTATCCTACACATGTAAAATTGCTCATAGTTGTTTTTATTTATTCTTTCACTGTGTTCTAAAAATGAATTTAAGATAGCTTATGAGGATATTTAGAATACATCAACAATATAGTGAGAGTTTACGTGCAAAAGTAGAAGAATAAGCAGAAGCAGAAATGGGGCAAAGTCCAAGTATATTTGCATGAAAGTTTTATATACTGGCTGCTGCTTTAAGATCTTCAGCAGGGGAAGGGATCTGATCATCATGGCATTCATGATATCCAGAATATCACAACAATGGAATGTTGAGAAAGAGAAGCTGAATAGGGAAGAGGTATTGTCTTGTTTGGTCTCAGGAAAGACTGTATAATATAATGAACAACACTTGCAGCAGTATCCTCAACATTGCTATAATAACAATGGTGAGTTTCATACAGTGGTTCCCTGCAGAATTCTTTTACCCATCCTGATAACATCATATTAAAATAGGATGAGCATGATTATGCTGCTGCATAGAAGTAGGACTTGAGGATGTAGTTCAGTATAGGCATTTATACCGGCTTGGTTGAATTATTTGTGGTTGCCGATATACAATATTGAGTGAAATATATTCTTTTTTAATTTTTATTTTTTATTGTGAAAATACTGTACATGGGCAAGATAATGAGTACATTTCTTATCAAGCATTGTAGCCTCCTCCTTTGTTTCCCCTTCCCATCCCTTCCCACCCCCCCAGTTCTCCTCCCCCCTCCCAAAGTTTTAAAGTTCGTTTTTCCACATAACGACTTGTACATCTCATTGTTGCAATGGATCCACCTGTATCCCTATTTAAATGATTTGTTTTTTCCCTTCCCCTTCACAAATTATACCAACCTCAAATACAGTGAAAGTAGGGGTTATACAATGGGGGAGGGACACACAAAGCAACAAAGAAATAATCTTATAAATGTGTTAGAAACAATCACCTGAAAGAAAAAAAAACATTTGAATACATATCTTAGGGTTCATTTCCCTAACATCAATTAATCTGACCTTTTCTGCTTGACTCAGACATATACTAGTTACTGCAAATAAGGGAAACCATGGGACCTAAGTTTCTTTGGGCCTGGCTTACTTCACTTAATATAATACTTAACATTAATATTAATTTTAATATTAATATTTGAGTGAAATATATTCTTAGCATGCTCTTCATTGGCTCCTCAGTAATTATTATCTGTGTAAAAATCTTAGTCTCTTTGCCAAAGGAATCAATATCTACCTTTAATACCAAAATTCCAATCCATACATTTAGAAAGGCTTTACCTTAGATCCAGAAAAATAGATCAAATCTTTAAACAATTAGTGATGACTCTTAATAACCTATAAAATAGAAACAGGAAGACTAATGTATCTAGAGATCATAGAGTAAATTATAATACAAGCTATAAATAAAAAAGTGATGTGTGCTCAAGAGCACAGATTAAAAGGTAGATCTTTTTTTGGGTAATTAAGAAATAACTTACTGTCTCACTAGGATCCCTATCATGGAACTGTCTGTTTTCTAATGCTCATTAGACCGCTCAGGAGTGTTACATCGTTAAACAACTTCCTCTCCCCTTTGTGAAAAAAAAATCAGAATCTTCTATGGGAAGCCATAGTTTGAATTGCATATCTGCTTTGGTGTGATAAATTGTTTGATATTATTTATAAAGCTCCTTATAAGACAAATGCATGGAGAAAACCCTCAGTGAAATACTCATTTCAGATTCGGATGTCAATAATTACATACATTGACTGATAATCATTTAATAGAGAGGATGAGAAACCTGTTTAGTATCTCTGAGCACCAAAGTTATGTTGCTAGTGAATAGTAGAGCCAGAATTGGAACCCAGGTGTCCTGTCCTGAAGCCATGTTCTCCTACCCTTAGCCTGAGCAGTTGTTTACCGCCTTTCTATCACAATCAAAAGCTCTAGAGACACCAGGCACCCCAACAGCTTTTAATTTCATCTCGTTTCCAGTTGTAGGTGTTTGTCTGCTTAGAAAAAGAAAGTTGACTATTAAGATTTTAATGATAAAGAAATGATAGGTATTAGATTGGGATATATTATAATGTCACTCTAAATCGTGTTTGGTACATCCTGGTAATAGATAATGAGTTATAATTTGCTGGCAAAGAATTCAGTGCTACTCCTCATTTAATGAAATGGCTATTTCTCTATGTGACATTTCATTATAACACCAGAATCAAGGACTTCAGAAGTTAGGTTTTTTTTTCTCTTATTATTCAAGAAATATTGCAAAATGCAGTTTCATTGTCATTAGGATGTACTTAAACTACCGGGTGTTGCACGATCTAATCTCTGGGATAATGTCTGCATTAAAGAATCTGTGTCAGCTCAACCCTTTCCTTTCCCTTCAAATAATAACAGAAAGCATAACTAAATGATCTTTAAGGTGATGATAAAAGCTTTTGCTGCTTTACAATTTCTCATTGCTCATTTCTTTTCCGTTGAGCTCTCAAAATTCCAAAGCTAAAACTTTAGAAGATGGAAGAAACATTCCTCCTCTAATGCTCAAACTTAAATCTAACCATGCCTATTTTTCCCCAATAACATCCAGAGGATAGTAAACTTAAAAGACGTATACATTTGAATCTCTGTATGTCTATCTGAAATGCTATTTCTATTCAGAAATACCATTAATGAAAGGAATACAGACATAAAAGCTTTAGGAGGAAACATTCAATGCATGTGCAGTTTCTTTCATGAACATAAAGGTGTTGGTGAAAGAACTTTGGTGAAGGTAATAAGCTTTATTAGATTTCTGTAGCTTTGAAGAAGGATCTATTTACTTGAGGGCAGAGGGTCAAGAAGACACTACAAGTGCAGAGTCTTGGTAATTACCAGAACATCTGCACACCTGTGTTTCTATGCAGAAACACTTCTGAAAGTTTCATACAAATGTGACACCACTCACTTCTAAGATTGTCAACCAGCCATAATATTGTAGTTTGCACCAAGGTGTCTTTATCATATTTCACTTCACTTTTGAGCTTGTCAAGTATTTATTACAACATGGGAGTAATACAAAGGGCCTACATTTTACTCTCTGTGATGAGAAATCTCTAAGGAAATCTTTATTATCTTTATGGCTGATAACAACTCATCTTTCATTGTTATAAAGTATTGTGAGTCCTAAATGCAGAAAAAAGGAAATAAATGTAGTCCAGGATACTATTTAAAGCATCATCATCATCATCATCATCATCATCATCATCATCATCATCTCTATCTATCTGTCTGTCTATCTATCTATCTATCTATCTATCTTCTATCTTTCCTATCCATTATCTAAAGAACACACAAGTGGTTTAAATATTTTATTCAGTAATAGCTTTATCAATTTACTATATATGTCTCCTCTCTCTTTCTCTTTCTCTCTGTGCCTGTTTCTTTGTATTGCTCTCCCTCCCTCCCGCTCTCTTTGTCTCTGTCTCTCTGTCTCTGCCTCTCTCTCTCTCTCTCTTTCTCTCTCTGATCTGTTTGACATAATTTACTCTGCAAGGAATCAGAGAGATCAGAGTAAGACTCTATCTCTGGAAAAATAACAACCATCATTTTCCCCAACAGATGTTTATTGAGCTTCTACTGTGGGCCAGGAACTCAGTAAAAGTTGTTGAGGATTGCAGCAATATTTTTGAACTGGATTCTGCTTTTTAATATAACTTCCAGCTGAGAAGGACCGATATATCACATGTACAATCATAACATTGTAAGGAAGAAAATGATACATGACCCAAGTAAAGTGCTAAGGAGAAAACTCTTACGGAAATTTAGGGAAGCGCTTGGGAAGAAGTTCAGGCAGAAGATGCTACAAGTCAAGAGTGTTAAGATCTCAGAATTGGAAAGTCACATACTGAATTTATCAAGTAATATCATTTAGAAATGGGTTGTCATGAAGATAGATGTGAATTTAAAGCAACATTGGCCCTGGAATTTTAGGTCTCTCTTTGAACATGAGACTGAATGTTCATGTCTAACTTCATTTAGAGATTCCAATCCTAATTTTGTTACTGTGATAATAAACAGAACCTGTCCTGAGGAAGCAGCTGGTATGAACAGCCAGCCGCAGTGCCTTTGGGATCCACAGCACTGCTCCAGCGCTGGCTGTGTCCTTTCTGATCAAGTAGAGCCAGGAACTAACCTGGGGCTGATTCCTGGTTCTTTTGTCCCAATTCTGGACTCCCTTGGGGCCATCCCTCCCGTTACCAGTGCGCCCTGTGGGGCACACAAAACACCCTCTGAGCTTGTTTAGTTGGCTTTTTCATCACTGTGACAAGGCACTTGAGCAAATCACATCAGGAGAGGAAGCATGCATATGGGTTCTTGGACTCAGAAGGCTCAGTCCGTGGTTGGCTCCTTCTGTGCTTGTAGATGCATGGTGAGGCCATCACCTCGAGGTGGGAAAGCGAGGCAGAATAGAGCTGCTCACCCCTCAGCAGGCAGGAGGCAGAAGCAGGGAGTGGGGACAATTTATGTCTTTCAAAGGCCTGGCCTCATTGACCTCCTTCCTCCAGGGAGGCCTATTCAGTGTGAACTCCTTGAGGGAGTCACCCATCGATGAAGTGTCTCACAATCTCGCCGGGTAGTCTGGATAAGCCTCTGGTGTGTGTGTGGGGTCGGGGGGAGAGACATCATATTTAAACCAAGACAGGGCTGTTCCACCTTCTGAGGCATTTCCTGACTATTCTCTGCCCTTCCTCTTGGTTTCGCATTCTGTAGTCTGGAGGCTCCTGCCGACTGCCAGATCCCTCTTCTTTTATCTTTAAGAAGCATTGACCTCAATTATTTTTTTGGCATCTGCTTTTCGGAAGACACAAATGGACACCATAGCTGTCACCTATTTAGTCATCAAAATATCGATTAAATAGTGGAAATTGCACATAATCACCTTTTGTTGATGAAGGAGCAGACTCGAAAGTTAAATGGTTTGGCCATTTTCATAAGTGTGATGAAAGAGGGATTGATTTTCTTTTTTTAGTATAGTATGTAGGTCCTTAAATATACTTGATGCTTAAAAGAAGCCTACCAGTCTTTCTCTCTCTCTCTTTCTCTCTCCTTCTTTCTCTCTCTCCCTTGCTTCTTCCTTCCTGCCTTCCTCAGTTTCTCTTGCCTCTCTTTTCATTTTCTTGTGTGTTTAATTTGGATGGTGTTTCTTCGGGGCTGGGGGAGGGTTTGAACACAGAGTCTTGCTCTTGTAGGCAAGTGCTGTACCACTCCAGCCACATTCTCTATCATTTTTGTTTAAGTTAGTTTTGGATAGGGTCTTTTGTTTCTGCTCAGATCAGCTTGGACTCTGACCTTCCTGTTCACACTCTCTTCATAGCCATCAAGGCAGACATGCACTACCACTCCTGGCATACTGGTTGAGATGGGAATCTCGCCTATTTTTTTTTTTTCCTGAGATGACTTCAAGTCCTTATCCTCCCATTCTTTGCTTCCCAAGTAGCAGGGATTACAGGCAGGAGCCACCATATCTGGCCATGGACAATTTTACTGTTCATAAAAGCATCAGCATGTATCTCCCCCAAAGGACTGCTAGCTTCACTCTAAGCTCTCATTTCATGAGCATTCTAGCCCCTGGGTTACAAGAAACACGCAAGGTCAAGATAGAGCATAGGCTGACCTTGCTACAGTCACTTGTGTTCTTAAGGCACAGTGATTGCTTATCTTTCAGAGGCCCTTCAATCAGGCTGGTGCCCTGACTTCTTAGCCTCTTCTTCACTATTCCCAACTCCACTTGTTAGCCTAGGTGGTTCCAACAACAGACTTTGGGTAGTCTCAAAATCCCTTCTCCCCCTCAGCACTTTTGTAGACTTTTGACCTCAATATATTTTTTCTTCTATTACAAGTCAAGAGCTTTTCATCAACAGCCCTTTCTTTCTAGTCATCTTAAGCTAGGTGAATGGGGGAAGAAAGTCCCAGATGTGTTTTCAGTCCCTGCAAGACATAACTCCTTTCACACTTTTACTGCCTCACTAAAATTGGTTTGATGTTTCTATATCAACTCTGCAGTTTAAAGACAGGTACGTTCAATAGGAGGGCTGCTCAAGGCTAGAGGTGAGTCCAGGGCAACCCCTGGCACACGGCATAAAGGTGCTGCTTGAATGACTATTGAAACCATTTTCCTTGTAGAAATATCTGTTTGTGTCACTGGACTTTAAGTTACTAGAAAAATGAAATCCTATTATCTGCATATTGGAATCTTCTTTGCATATTGGAATCTTGTACCTGATAGAATGACTCTCTCTCTCTCTCTCTCTCCATATATATATATATATATATATATATCCAAAAGATATAATTCTATTTTGAAAAATAATAAAGAAATGATTATCACTAAAAGTGCCTATCACTTCGAGAGTGAACTATAATTGGAAGAAAATATGCAGTGCATTTTCAATATGATCTTTCTGTATGAATTAAAATAGCCACAAAGCTGTTAAGCATTACTGCCATTTTATGTCAGAGAATTTTACTTTATTGAAGATTTCTATCCTTCCATTTGGAAAAGTGTCATAAGCTAAAAGTTTGCCATGAGTTGCCGTTCTTCTTTAGTCATTAGATGTTAATAGTTGTCCAAAGGTTTTTATAGCCATGCCATTAATTGGAATTGAGCTGAGGAAATCACCCGTTAGAGTGTTAACCTCTTGGACCCTTTCAGTATCTTTGCCCTTAGTGGCAAATGAATTCCCTGGAGTAGTCATTTGGAACTTGTCAAATTCTCCAAGAATTGTTAAATTCTCTGTATAAGATCGCTAGTATAAACTTTTCTCTAAATAATAAATTTGTAGCTCAGCAGCAAGCTAGATGTAACTGGGTGACATTTTCACCTTTACGTATACATAGTATTCCCAGCCTTTGGAAAAGGATTTGACAAAATACAAATTTGCCGGACAAAAAATTAGAATATAACCACACAGTTTTTAAAAGAGAAATATTTATAATAGCTGGAAGTCATACTTAAGATGATAACATTTTGGGATATAGTATGTTTGCAGTCAGATGTGAAATCAATGTACAACGGGTCAAGACAAAGACTATTTCTCCTCTAGGCATTTCTAAAGGAAGAAAAAAAAGACCACTCCATAGCCTCAGTGTCTCCAATGACCTAAATTCTCCAGGCAGTTAATAGAAGATGAAAATTTAAAAAGAACAAGAGAGAGAACAGCATTTCATGATTCAGTGATGTTTCTTGGGGGAGTCAGGCTACAGAAACAGAATATGAACTTCATTTGAAGCTTGCTCCATCCAGTCATTACTTCTCTCTTGCCTCTGCACATTAACTTGGAGGAAGTTGCACCATAAATGCAGTGACTTACAAGGAGAAAAGTGACACATTCTTTTTGTAAAAGGAGGAAAATCTGTAAAGTTAGAGATGGGAATATAAAATCCAAAGCACTCGGCACATACGGTACAAGCCATTTATCAATTCTCTAGGACTTTGTACAAAGTAAGGCTCTGCAGAGCTCATAAAGTGGACTAGACAATTCCAGTGATCTATGAGGACTGACCCACACCTTTTTGTGAACTCCCAGGATCATAAGTCAGAAGAACAACCAGTGGAAGCTCAGGATCCGGTACTGGGGAAATGTTACAAAACAACGCTGCAGTGGTAACGATAGGAAAATATTGTTTATCAGAGATTTATAGAATGAGAGACTGTCACTGAAGAGGAAGAACCCAAGATGCAATGCTGTTCATATTTGAAGATGTACCATGTTGATGTCATGCCCTTGGGTTTCTTTGAGCCCTATTTGACTTTAATTAAATGATATCCTAAACATCCATAGCCTTCTTTCTTTCTAATCCTTTAAAATTGGCAAGGATTGAAGACCCAGAAATCTGTGATAGCAAGCAAATGTGGGGGTTAAACTAGTAAGTCACAATACACAATCTCAGACTGGCCAGTTCTGTAAGTGGAAGATGAGTTTTGATTCATTTCTGAGGCCATAGGTCAGCATGAAGAATGTTCATCCTCTAGTATTTCTAAGAGTACGTGAGTTATAGTTTGTCTTCTTTGCTCCACAACTCTATACATCTAGAAAGAAAGACCAGCAGGCTTTATAATTCTTCTAAAACATGGGGGAGCGGGGAATCTTCATTTCCTTGATGGGGACACCAAGGCTCAGAGAACACAAATGACTCAGATGCTCAAAGTTGGAGTGATCCTGCATCAGAGGTCCACATATCACAATTGTAAATATTCATCCGAGGTAATTTGTTAGATGTACTCTCCTTCTTTTCTTGAAGAGAAGTTGGTGTGGATTCTAGAATTCCTGGATATGCCCCAGGATATCACTATTTATGTTTGATATCTTTTTTTTTTTTAGAATGGATGATTACATTCCCCAGATCTTTCTTACACAGATGTCCTACAGGAAATGTGCTAGTTCTAAGCATTGGCTGGATGGAGATAAATTCTTCAGGGATATTAACCAAGGTATAGACTTTATGCCAATGCCACTATTGATGGTTTTAATTATTGTTTTCATGTCAAATAGCACATTAACCATCATATTGACTTGCATGGGCTGAATGGAATACCTTGAGATGACCACTTCCTGATGCTTGCTATAATCGTGTCATAACCCCTGGAGAGTGTCAGTGGATGTCCACATTAAGAGTGGCTTTTGTGTAAAAAGGGAGGGGTGGAGTTTGATCCTTAACTGTCTCTGATCAATGACATCATCTTGAGCAAGTGTCATTTCTCTCTCTGAATCTTTGCTTTATCAAGTAATGTGCTTCAGTTTCTTTTACAGCGAAAGCATAGTTGGTGATTCTACAAATTTCTTACTAAGAGTAGATTGAAATCAGAGAATTATAACTAGAGATGTGGCGCTGATGACATTTGTAAGTTTAATTATTGTCATTATAAGTACAATTATGGTCGCAAGTCCTTGAAACACAAATCATTTTTTCTGAGTAATTGCTCATTATAGCGTGGTATTAAAGGCCATGATGGCCAGGGGCTCTCCATTTTATTAGCCCCACAGGTGATGTTTCAACTAGTTCTGTATTGCTGTGTTGAAAGACATGGTCTTGTTCAGTTGTCCCCCCAAGAGGCATGTTTATATTTATTAAGCTCTAAAGAGATTCCTAGACTGAAAATAAAGACAGATAAATTTTGGGTGTTATTTCTGCTACTTATGACAGCATGGACACATTACTTCAAATTGCTGGACCTCAGCTTCTAAAATTATAGAATGAGCTGATTGGCAGGAGTTTAGTAAACTTTAGTTTTTACTATATTACTATTTTAGTTTATTTTTTTATAACTAGAAGATTTCCATTTATTCCTTTTGTTAAGTTTTTCCTTACCCTGGTACAGCATGGAGTGAGTTTCATTTTTTTTTATACCTACTAGGTTGGTAACAGCTTCTGGAATGCCGTGTTGAGGTTTGAGACCTCAGCCTGGTGTGGGTGAGTGTGCCTATCCTTTGCGATAGCTATTATGGATACTGAAACTGTGTACTGTTGGGTCTTTGTCCATCCCATGAAAGACAGACTGGGTGGAGGAAAGCCTCCCTCAGCCCTGGAGACAATCAGACACAGCAGGGAGTCAAGCCAAGCAGGAAGAAACTCGTTTATTAACAGAGCAGGCCCTTTTTAAAGCAAAAAAGAGCGGGTGGCATGGCAGGGGAGGAAGAGGAACCAATCACTGTCAAGGTCACACCCTATCATGCACCTAAGCCTTCATGGGCTGGTTATGCACTGAACGTAAGGCAAATCAGGCTCTGCCCACTCAACTCCCTCTCAGCGCCATCTTTGCTGCCCATGTGCCCTACAGTGTACCATATAGCAGTTTCTTGAAAAGCATGTCAACTTTTAGAATTTTTCTGGGTATCAATGGCATTGACACGAGTAGGCTGCTGTTGACCCATCAGGAAGAAGAGAGAGCTGGGGTGTTGGGGGAGTCTATGGTCAACATCTGGCTTTTGTCTTGAGATGAACCATATGAATGTATCCTGCATGGACTGAGTACCTGTAGCCTGGCAAGCCATTCTTCTTCAAAATAGCCATTTCATCATAGGCTATTTTGTAAAGATGGTGCATAATATCCCTGCTAATCAGTCGGGTGATATCATTTCAACTCTGTCAAGAAGGCAGTATAAGTTAAAAGAAGTAACTGAAGTTCAGAAGAGTTGGAATAATTTGCATAAGAAAATTTATTACTAATCAACCATTCCAGAATACGTTCATGCACCTGACTGATTTAAATCCTATCTTTGAATATATAGAAGGTAATATACCTTACTAATATTTAAATCAGGAAATTCTATTTCAGATACTATCTTGTCAGACATCTTAATTTTACTTATGAAGTCACTGAATTCAAAGACATTACATGTGTATTTCCCCAAGCGCAGTAAGTTACAGTCCTGAAATAGGTATGTGGGATTGCTAGCTGTCTACCCACTCGAGCTATTTTTCTCAGAAATACATGGTGGTTTTTCCCTCTCCCCTCTAATGGGCAAGTGCTGATTCGACATGAGTTTGCGGGTAATGACATCTAGCGGGAAAGCAGAGTGTACTGAGAATCTGTTTTTGTTTGAGGGTCTGGTTGTCTCAGTTTGTTCTTTAATCCTCAAAAATCATGATATGGCTGAGATGGTGAACTCGCAGGTGATGAGATTGCCCACCGATGAGAACAGAATCAAGATTCAAATGGCTTACTGGTTTGAGCCAAGGTACTTGAGATAACACATTGCAGAAAGGTTAAGTTTACATTTTAAATTTAACTTTAAATTTTAAATAGTTGGAAGGAAGGGGGATGGTATATATGTCACCTTTATTTCATACTGCATCTCACAATACTTATCAAGTTTGTCTCATTTTTCTCCCAGCAGGCAAAAATGCTTTCATTAAACTCTGATTGCTGTGGTTTGGAATGTGTGGGCTAGGTGTGTCTGGTGTCTGAATAGTTTGTAAGCTTCTGAAATCTAGATCTGGGGTGATTCTTCAGGACAAGGCTCTAACATCAAAAGAATACACCAAACCCTTTGAATTACTCTAAGACCTAGAGAGGGGCCAATTATATTGATAGAACTGTAAAAATCTACAAAACACCATCATAATCCCAGGATGCACAGTTTCTTTGAATTTCTCTGATTCCTAGAAATGAGCCAATTATTGATGCAACTGTGAAAATCTACTGATTATTTTGTTGGAACAGAAATGAAATGAGTTTGATCTCATCATAAAGTTATACTTTTAGTATGTCCATTGTCTTGGCTTTAAAGTAAGTCAGTACTTATTTAGAAATGCGTTTTGTGGATCTATAGCAAAGGACTGTAAGTTATTATTCAGGCTAGAGATAAACAAGAGAAGAAAAGGTACTATGTGAACTAGGTAGGTCATTCACTATTAAGAAAAATTTTCCTAAATCTTAGAAAGGATCTAGGCAGTCAGACATTATACTCAGAGAGAGAGAGAGAGAGAGAGAGAAAGAGAGAGTGAGAGAGAAGGAGAGGAGAGAGAGAGGAGAGAGGGAAGACAGAGGAGAGAGAGGAAGAGAGAGAGAGGGAGAGAGAGAGAGGGAGAGGGAGAGAAGGACAGAGAGTACAATATATCTCTAATTTGAAGAAGGGCATAAATGATTGCCTTCAGCATCTTAAACAAACAAACATAAAATGCCTGGAAAGGGTGAATATTTTTACACTGAACATTTTTCTGTGATTCCCCAAGGACCAGTTTTTTTCTTCTTCTTTTTAGAGCAAGCTACAGGAATTTGCCTTATCTTTTCTTGTCATAGGAACAGATACTCTTGATTAAGAAAAGCACTCTTTATATTTATTTCCTCTTTCTGCTCTGGCTACAGAAAAGCTGCATATCATGCAGACTTTGTGTGTGGATGTGTTAAAATAAAAAAATTCTACAACGTAACTATGTTTCACTTCACATTATGAACACTCAAAATAGTATCATTTAACAAATAAATAATGTAGAAAAGATAAAATATAGAGAAAGAATTCAGCAAACTGTATCCCCCAGGCCAAATTTCACTGCCTGAGAGCTAAGAATATGTTACCTTTTACATTTTAAAGGGTTGTAACCAGAAAAAAAGAATAAAGAATATATCCTTATCTTGCCCCAAACTTAAAGTATTTACTCCATGCCCTTTATAGAAAAAAAAAGCTTTTTATTGCTGATTTAGAACAATATTAAAAAAATAATTAATCCCTACAACTTACTTCTTTCTCTAACACCTTTTATCTATTCATTCTTTTAAGGATTAGTAGGTAAATTATTGATAACTTCACTTTACAGCTGAAGAACTTTTGACAAGTCTATGATTACTTAAATTTTCAAATCCATGGATAGTATGAAATTCGATATCAAATCCACTAAATAATTAAGGTGATTATAATCAATAAGTATAGTAGTACTTTGTCTCTACCTCAATGACATCACACTAAAAAAGCTTCCTTTTACATATGTATACTACATTTGTGAAAGTGAAATATAGACATAACTCTTAAAGAATCTGAAACTTGCATGTTTTAGACCTGAGTCAATGATAAAGTTAGGGCTAGAGAGTTGAGAATCCAGTATGGTGAGGGTTAAGTATTTTGTTAGTGTACACAAGGCCCTAAGTTTGATTCTGAGCACTGAAGAGAGAATCTAGAATAAAGATGTCATGATCCCTTGGAAATCTGCATTTGGTGCAAATGTTTTTATGCCAGCACTCAAAACACTATAGTAGGCATAGAAAATACAAGGAGCACCCAGTAACCCACACATGAATAATGAATGAGTTTGAATTCATTCAAAAAAGGAGAATTAATATTAAATAAAATTATTTAGTGTGGAAACAAGACTATTTTCTGGAGATCAATTTATTAGGTGGAAGAAAAAATGAGATTCGTTGTGTTCTCTGGATCAATAATTGCAATCACTCAAAATATGTGATGAATTCTGAAAGTAAATGAATACTGAAGAACTTCCTAAATGACATATCAAGTGGGTAACAGACACTTTGTCTTCATTATAATATAATCAATCAGGTGGATGATGATTTAAGAAGCCTCATTAACAAATATGTAAAATAGATAAAGCTGGGAGAGGTGTATCCAGTTCGATGGCTAGGAATTATATCAGTCTGTTCTAATGCACTTCTCAGTCCTTTGTGCAGTTTGTCTGAAGCCATCTTCATACCTGTTTTAACCAGCTAGCTACTGATGAAGTTTCAAAATGCCAGTTATAATAGTAGCTGTTTTAGACATTTAGCTTGTTAGATGGCAGAGTGCTTATTTCAGATGATGCTGTTAAATGTCTAGATTATTATAAAGCGATCCAGTGTACATAGCTATCATGCCCTCATGATGAAATGAATTTTGTAATGGAAATGGTAATTATGTACAGCACTCGAACAGATGCTTACACTGTGCCAAGAACTGTGCTAAGGTAAACAGGACTGATAAGAACCCCTGAGTAGCTAGGATCGCAGGTTGACCTGGCTCCTTGAATTGCTTTTAACAACTGTGCTATAATATGTGTGAATAAGAATGTAACATAGCAAACTGTGAAAACAAGAAAAATATTTGAATTCTTTCTCTAACACTGTCTGTTGGTTCCATTTCTCACATTCTTTTCTTGTCATGTTTCCCTTGTATAGGAAAAAGTGTATCCATACTTGAATTAATATATATCTTTTTGTAGTTTCTTTCATTTAAGCAAATAGCAGCGTTTATGATATAATTCTATTTGTGAAGCCATAAGGTAATGTTTGCTTAACGTTTTATCATATGGAAGAGTAATTGAGTATTTTCCATCTTTGAATTTACCAGGCATTGCCAACTTGATATTGTTATATGCAAGGCTTCATATTGTATTAATTTTTTAGAACAATCTTCCAAAAAGATGATTCTTGGGTCATGTTCTACTTCTTGTGTAGGTGTACAAGCTGTGCATTTATATGTGATTTATATACATACTCCTTCTAATTATTTTGTATTTGATGGATCACTGATGATTCCCTGTAAGAACATTGGTTAGTGACATCTACCTGACATGGATTGAAGGGTTTATCTGGTCATTGTAAAGGTTCTGTTGACTTTCTTACTACTATATTTAAGTTGTCCTTGATAATAGTCTTCAAATAGCTTTGTCTAATAGAATCTAACTTTTTCTTTGCCAAGAATAGCAGAAAGAAAGTGCAACTACAAGAACATCTTTAATAATTATCATCTGTCATCAAGAAGAATATGCAAATTAACCACCTTAGAATACACTCGTTAACAACATAGAGGAGTTGACAGTATGGTGCAGTTCTTTAATAAAAATTAATAAAAATTAATCTTTATAACTACCAACAGATTCAAGACAAGGAAAATAATCCCCTGATATTTGTTTTTTAAGTCTAAACTCTAGAAATAATTAAATAGCCCTAAATTTATGTAACTAGCAATAACAGTGAACTAGAAGGATACTTGGATGGGATTTTAATCTCCACATCAAATTCTGCTTGCCACCATAGGAAAAAATTGGATACAATAACTCTGTTATGTATGCAAAACTGGATATATGAGAATTAATTTTTCCTGAGGAAGCTCCTGTCCAGGTATTGGAATATAGATACCTTTTTCTTCTTCCCCATGGGGATCTTCTCCAGAACATGTTGTGTAGTTTCTGAGAGAATTCCATAAGACACTGAATCCCAGTTGCTTACATTAGTAACCAAATCCATTTGTGGATTTAATTGCATTCCTTCCTGTTTGCCTCTTTCAAAAATCCTGTACATCGGGCTGGGAAGGTGGCTCAGTGGTAGAGTGCTTGCCTTGCATGCATGAGGTCCTGGGTTCGATTCTTCAGCACCACATAAGCAGAAAAAGCCGGAAGTGACGCTGTGGCTCAAGTGGTAGAGGGCTCACCTTGAGCTGAAGAGCTGAGGGACAGTGCCCAGGCCCAGAGTTCAGGCCCTCAACCGACAAAAACAAAACAAACAAAAAAAAAACCTGTACATCCTGTTCCTTGGGATAATTTCAAAATCAAAATAGCCATAGGAACACTCTTGTTTTTGCTTGCTTTTGGGAAATGTTCTGCCTAGAAAATGGAGAATTTGCATATTTAGTCCAAATAGATAGAACATTTTAGAAGATTTTAGGCAGGGCCTGCTTCTAATCCCAGCCCTGGGGAGGATGAGGAAGGAGAATTCAGGCCAGCCTGAATTCCATGGGTCAGAAATTGTCATAAAAATTGCTATCATCCAACTATAAACCTTAAATACATTGGGATAATTGGATTCCAGGGTGACGGGCTGAGTGGCAGCTCTAATCCTCAGAGACTATATGAGTATTGCTACCACAATAAATGACAGAGTCAAAGCCGTAATCAGAATAGTCTGACTTGTTGAGATCTATAGTAATGGCTACTTTATCATTGTGCCCCTAGAAGAGAAATGGACGGGTACTCTACTAAATTCTCCCTGTATAAGCAGAAGAATGTTAGGTCGAGTGAACTAAAGTATAATCGAATCACTAAGACAGGATCATGGCCCCTCAATTGATCCTCACATTTGAGCCAGTTTGCAGACCCAGAATCCCTTGGAGGAATGAGAAGCTGTTCCTCTTTCCAGAAGGAACCTGCTACATAAACAAAAATTTATTAAGGTTGTCATCATTCTTTCTCAAAAGAATCTGCAACCTTTTATCAGGCATCGAGGGAAGATGAATCATCAAATTCCTTGGGGACAAATGATACAGGCTTTAAAATGACACCATTTCTGGAAGGCCCAAAGTATAACTATGACCCAACCAGTCGGAGTTGGCGCTTGAGGAGGTCAGTTTATCAATGGCTATTTAACTCCTATCTCACCGAGGGCTCAATAGTTCTCTAAACATAACCCACAACTCTTTCCTGAGTTCTGGAATACATAATTGGGAGAAAAATTCTCAGTCAGAGGCCGAATTCCCATCTACTAAGGCTTCCTGGTAACACACTGAGCATCTCAAATGAAACAAACCTCTGCCTGCCCCAATTCAATGCATTGCTCAGTTACTGACACCAGCACGAAGCCCTCAGTGGCCTGAGCAATGTTCATCATTACTCTTCTTTCTCGTATGCCTTAGCATAGTATCAACAACTCCACGAATTTTTAAAGAGTTCAGTGTATCCACCATTGTCTGTGCACTGCCTGGAGTAAGGACTAGTTGCTTGCACCTGCTGTCATCATCACGTGCATCACCATGCAAGAGCTGAAGAGAGGATGAACAATGCTTATGGTTAGCATTGCTTTAGTAATTGCCTATTTTTTTTTTTTACATTCTTGGTGACTAATGTTTATTATTTGCCACAATACAGCAGTTATTGTCTGTTCTAACTCACACTGAGCGAACAGTTAAAATGTAATCGCCCTAAAGCCTGGCAGTCAAGTTACTCTCAACAGAAAAGATTCGAGTAGTTCAGTTACATTTCACACACCCCATTTGGTACTGATTTTACTGAAAACCACACTTTTAGGATGTTTAAATTGTATTTTCTTCCACTGAAGTGAAAAGTTCCGTGTTCATAAATGGACTCTGCTGTAGTTTAGCCCATCAAACCGTTCATTTCAACCTTAGCATTGCTAGAAGCATCTCAGTCTCACGATGGAAGAAATCTCCAGGAAATGAATACGAAAACAATAATCTGCTAGCAGGCTGCCCCAAAGCATTTCTTAAAGGCATTTTTTTCAGGTCAGAAATGGTCCAAGATTTCAAGTGCATTTTTAAGTGTAATGAGGATGAGGAAAGCAGAGCTACCGGCAATCAGGAAATAAATTATGCAAAACAAGGCCCACCTCTGACGGAGCAGCGCCCCAAACAAATGCTGTGACAGGCCAACAATTCAGAGCCTGCTTCCATATGATTCAGCAGAGAAGAGAGAAAGGGCAGTTAGAAAATGACAGAAGAACTTCCCAGTACTACATTTACACTGTTCTGAAATACATGCACTGGCAGTCTTTCTTGTTTTATATAAAAGTGTATGTGGGAGGAAAGGCATGAATTATGGCTTCTAGAAGGTTTTATCTATCAGGGGAAATTCCTATGGCAAAGGCAGAAGAACTGAGTTGGAGAAATGCACAATTTATTGGGCCCTAACTCATACTTTTTCTCTGTGCAAAGCAACTTCCATGGAGAGAAGTTGTTTTCTAGCAAAGACACAAACAACAACAAAAAACAACAGTGTTGTGTCCCTTTGTGTTAGGACTTTGTTTCTGTCATTCCCTGTTATTTCTTTTGATTCTTTTCAGAAAAAAGAAACCAGCATGATGCATCTTCATTTTTAAAAGTGTGTAGTTCGTGAATTTATTCGTAGGAAAGACATATTGAGTGATCAACTGTTTTTGGTAATTAATCTGCAGGAGGAGAAATTTCTATAGAGTGGACCATAAATTCTCTGATCTTTGCAAACCTTTGTTTCTTTACACACGATGAATGGATATAGAGCTCTGCTGGCATGGGTCTCAGTACTGCACAGTACATGTAAGCATTTATATTTGCACTGAATTGACATCGTCTTTGCTAAAAACTTCTAGACTATCCATGCTCACATATAGAGTTTCCATGGCATTCAAATTAGGTCACATTGAAGGGAAATATATATTATAGCATAATGTAGATGAGAGAGTTCTGTTTGCTGCTAGGTTTTTTAAAAATATAAATAATAGAAGTGTAGATTAAACATTAATTTTTATACATAATGTGATATGAAACTACGCAGAGCTTAAGCTATGGTCAAATTGCTTGACAGATGCTACAGATAATTTGTATTTTATTAAAAAGGAAGAGACAAGAGAGTTAAATGAAAAGATTCTTTTCCTGGGACAATTAAAAATACACAATATTCCTCACCATAACCAATGAAAAGCATTAACACATGGAAGGAAAGAAATCTGTATTAATTCATTGTAGACTTTGGTATTGAAAGTTTTAAGTATAGTATTCTAGCTCTCAGTTTACCTAGTTCTTCTGTGTGAAGAGAATATTGAGTTTCAGCACTGAAGGCAGAAAAAGCATTCTCTTGTATAAAGTTATGAAGAAGTCTTATAATACATACTAAAGAAAATTCCCACTTACTGAACATTAATACTTAGAAAACTGTAGATTTAGTAAAGACACTGTAATTAAAGTTGCAGGCTAGTGTACATACTATGAAAAAAAAACAATAGATGGAATATAAATGGAATACAAATGGAAATGGTTTTAATAGCAGTTATCCACAATTCATCTTATGGTCATTTAAATACCTGTGTAAGCTTATTTTTTCTCATCTAATATATACTGGAAATTTGTCCTTCATTGTTTATTGGAATCCAGTTCAACTGGTTGCTTACTTGAAACCGAGAGAAAGTTGGTCTTTTTTTCCTATTTGATACTCTAGATAATGGACTAAAGGTCTGCTGATTGAATGAATTGTCTACCCATTTTTTATTTCTGACCTAAGAGGCCTGTTCATCTGCTTAGCAGTTAAATTTTAGGCTCATAACATTATTTCTTCTACTTTGGAACAAACTCTATTCTTTTGTGTAGTTTTTTTTTCTGTTTCTCTATAATTCCTCTTGGTCCACAAAGAATTGAAACCTGAAAACCTCTGCAAAATAGCAAACAAAAGTGTACTCTGCTTTTCTTTTGCCCCTACAAGTAAACAAATACTTCTACATTACCTATTACTTATTCATTGATTCTTTCCCTGCATAGAAATTAATTCTTCTCTCTTAGCACAGCAATATAAAATGAGTCCCATTCTCTTTTAAATGTAAAAGAATAAATTTAGTGTCCACATATAATTATATATATACATATAGAATTAAATAATGTAATTCCATAATGGTACTTTTCTTATCAAGTTATAAGCAATTCATTGTTCTCTCTTATTCCAAAGGAAATTCTATTTCTTTTGGACAAAAAAGAAATTCTATTATCTGGGGAAGTTAAAAAACTGTTTGTCCCCCCAGCATTTCATAGTCTTTTGGGGAAGAAAATTGTGAATTTGATTAAATCAGAAAAGGCTCAGTTCCAGAGAGGTAATTCCATATTATCTTACAGAAAGTCTGTTAGCTGCTTTCTGAAGAACAGCACAAAATCAAGCAAAGGAGGAGGAGACTCCTCCATGGTGGCTGAAGAGTGAAAGACCAATTCATTGACTGAGCAAATTGGCATGAAGAATAAAGGTGAAGGATGAGGCTGGAAAAGAAGTCTGGCATCCTTTATGTGGATATCTCGCATGCAGTTAATGAAATTGAAGTTTATTTACTAGCTATGGGGAAACCATCCATGGTTTCTGAGCTAATAAGTGAGAAAAAAGTAATGGATGATGTGTGCCTGCATGAAGTTGAGAGATAATGGTGGAAGGGCAGTCACTGCAGAGGCCAGGCAAGAGGTGATGAAGTCTGAATCAATATGTGTCAGTGCGAGCAACCCTGTAATAATAATGATGGGAGCCTTTAAAACCCATTTCCTGTGATTAGATTAGACTTGGAATATTCAGACTTTAAATGACCTATCAAATTTTATGTAATCATCCTTATGTAATGCTATCTATATTAACCTATTTCTACTGGGTCAGTTACTTATTTTTTTTTTATTAACTCAAAGCACTGGTGTCTGATAAATTCAGTACTATAACCATTTCTTAAAAACGATTCCACAGCACTGATACAGAGTAGGTATCACTATCTGGGACTTCACCAAACAGGAAATGATTTACATTCTTGCCAGAAATCCAGTGTCAACAGATATCAACCCCTAGAATTATATGTTATTACAGCAGTAACAGTCTATAAAACTCATAAATGACTAAGGAGACACAGACCTTGGCATAAAACTAAAAACACACAAAGGACACAATTATTATTGATTCCATTTGTTTAAATTTCTGACTTTAAAAAAGCACTTCAATTACCATATGCTTATCATGTTGGTTGAATTCATTTATAGAGAGAATACAATCATTAATTATCATAATTAAGACACCTGAATTCCAAATGAATGGCATTCATTCTAACCTCCGTTGTAGCTATGCTTTATCTCTGACGGTTGAGTTTCCAATCAAATGTTATCTGATTTTTTTCCCTCTTAATCATTAAGAAATGCTTTACTAATTAGCACATGAAATTCATGCCACATCAGACTGAATTGAATCAAGGCCTATTATCTTGAGCAGTGAGACACTTTGAAATTCTCGGTAATAGGGCATGAATATGTTATACGGTTCATACACATTTCATGAACTTCCATATTAGCACTATATTTTTTTCCAAGACAGTGCTATTAGTTATGCCATTTTCAGGACCTTTAATTCGATCATGCTGTTTAACAGCCTGTTAGATTGTGGCGTATAAAGTCATACATTAATTTATCTTTGGTTACACTTTGCCAAAATGATTGTATTTGGCTGTAAATATGCTGGATGGAACAAGAAGTAGCAGGCTACTTGAAAGGTACAAAGCAATGTTAGGCTTGGTTTTAATACTTTATAAACAACAACTTAGAATTTGTGGAGATATCCTTATTTGGCTCTTTAGATCTGCTCCCTTTCCTCTTTACCTTGCTCTCCTCCTAGGAAGCTGAGCTGTTTGACAACATCACTGAGCTCCTCTATAGCTGGCTTTGTCCGTTGCTGAGGGAGGAAAGCTCTGGACAGAGGTAAGAGGGATGTTGCCAAAGATGTCTGCCTTCACCTGAAGGTCTCTCTTTTGTTGAAAACAGCCCTGTCTGGTAAAGAATCCCTTTGTTGTTCTTCCTGTGCTTCTGCTGTTCCTTGCCCAAGAATATTGCATCATTCCCTGCCCCTCCTCCACACACTGCCTGAGCCTTTGTAAATGAATCCCCTCACCTGGCCTGATCTGGGTGTATTGTTTCTTTCTTCCTGGGGCTTTGCTTGTATATTTCATATGTAGCCTACTTTGCTGCTTTAGGGGCTAGAATAGGTAAAGAAATAGCTTTTGTCTAGTTGAAGCTTATGGATAAAACAAAAATTGTGGCCATCAGGCAGTATGACAGTCAGTATTAAGAGATGACCAAAGTATCAGGATTTGGCCATGGAGAACCTGGTATTTCATAGAGCAGCAGAGGGGGTGGCAGGTAAGTGGGTCTGTATATTCTGGGCCTCTAGAAAGTGTATTCCCAAACTGTCACATTCCCCAGATGGGCCTATGGACTTCCTTTTGCTTTATGATGAGCTTAAATGTTCAGCACTTCTAGTAAGACTTTGCATTCTTCACAGGCCAGGTGCGTTTACATCTTCTGAAGTAAAGGGTCTTATAATGAATGGATGGTGCTGTGTAGTTTAGATACCACAGTCTCTCTTTATTCTTGGGGGACTCCAAGACCTCGAATGGATGTCTAAAACCTTAGAAGGTATATCCTATAGTTCTTGTGTTCACGTTCTTACTATAGACACATTTTTAAGTTTTAACTTAGGCCTGTAAGAAATTTGACATGACAACTAGTAATGAAATGGAAGAACTATTAAAAAGCAATGGAAATCGTGTGAGTTGATCTGTCTCTTTGTTAGAATATCCTATATTGCACACATGCTTCTAGTATGATGTGAGACGATACACTTCCCCTGTGACAGGACCAAGGGAGGTGAGTGAGGCAGGCCTTGCCATGTAGGGCTAAGTCCCTAGCAACCTTCTCTGTTTTTCCCTTGGAAACTTACGAGGAATGAGGTGAAATCAAGAACCTTCCCACTCTCTTCTGCCCACTGTATGAGTCAGTTGTTCATTTAGTATATCTCTGCTATGTTTACTCTTCACTGGTTAGGCATGGCTATAATATCAGCTGTCATGGCGTCTGTGCTCAGGTAACCCTCATAGCAGCATAGGATTTAAATCCATGTAATATTTTTGCGCTGCCCTGATTGGTCATGGTAACTGGAAGCAGACACAGTAAAACCTCAGATAAGAGTGTGGAATGCCACTGTATTCCTCAAGAATTAGTAGGTATGTGAATTCAATAATGGCTAGGTGAGAAACTTACATCATTTGGCTTGGTTTTTTTTTTTTTTATTGGGTCCAACAGTAGAAGAAATGTTTTTGAGAATTTTATTCATTTTATAGGGAAAAAATTAAAGAGAACTTGGGTTGTTCATGTCTCACCAATATGAAGTAGCAATACTAAAATTCATGCCCAAGTATGTAAAATATAAGCATGGTGTTAAATTCTTTTTTACTTTGCAAAACAAGTCATATGTATAAAGAATTAAAATCTACCCATAATTTGAAGACCTAAGGTAGCCAGTGTGAGTATTAAAGAGTTTTACACAGCATATATTACTTATGGTATTATACAACATTTATTAAAGTATTTAATTGATCGTGGAAAGTGTAAAATCATTCAAAGCATACTATATGAATCTAAAAATGTTTTATAAGGAAATGCTTCATACAATTAATGATTTCTAAGATAAAAATAAGATAGCTTTTATGCAGTGTGTTATTTGTTGCAACACATATCATTTATATTATATAACATTACTAAAACTTTGTTCCCATAAATAGATTAATTGGTTAAAAGCTGAACGTTTCTGCGCATTAGGCACTGGGCAGACTGCATGGTTTTAACAAATATTGGCTTATTGTTTTCCACCCCAATACTTATAATCATGGAGTCATAAAATCCTAAGGACCAGCAAACATTTATTTAGCATCTACTACATGTGAGGGAAGGCTCCAAGCTCAAGGAAGACATACGGATAGGTTAGCCCATTTTTTCTTCAATGTATAGACCCATCGCTATTGTTAATAGACACCTATGCTACATCATCATGTTAGGTATCAAAATACCAATATCAAAATAAACACATATGATCATAACACACATGAGTATTTTTATACAATGGGTTATTTACTTTGGATCACCTTTTTCTGCTGGTCTTTATTTAGTAACCAGAGACTAGTACTGTAAGATCAAGCCTGAAATAATCACAATGATTTCAATTTGTGACTGTGACAAAGGTTTGATATTTGTGTGTGTGTGTGTGTGTGTGTGTGTGTGTGTGTGTGTGTATACAGAGATCAGTGATAGGACTTCTAGGGATGATATTGTACAATATTAGACCCTATACAAATCAAACTTGAATCCATGGTCTGTAAAAACCTAGGAGGTTCCTAAGATTTTTGCTTAGTCTTTATCAAACTCAGAAAACTAAAATCAGTAAGATGCTGTAACTTCCCTCATGTCCTGCTACTAATTAGTGGCATGCCTATTTCTTATTCTTTATGTATCTAGATAGAGCCTGTGCTCCAGGAGAAATTAGAAAACACTGGATTTTCATAATTGACTTGGTTTTCTTTCTTTCACAGAAAGCGATGAGATCTGCAGTCACACTGTGTGTGGTCTCTTACATTATCCCAGTATACTGACTAAAAGGCTATGGATTGCATACAATATTATTTCATGATCATAAGATGTTTAAAACAGATGGCAGTATACATGAAAGATCACAGGAGATTGAAGTTAGCAGCAGTAATTAAAAAGATACTGTACAATAGAAAGGCTTTTAAATTAGGTAGTAAACTTTACATAATTAGGCATTCTTTTCTTGTTCATACTTGGCATGGATTTTAGACAGAGATTTTTTCCCCATCCTGTCAACAGTATCTTTCTATTTTATGAAGAAAAGCAGTTGATCATTGTTCCTAGTGAGAAATCAGAAGAGTGAAATAAGTATCAGGAAAACCATTGAAACACAGAATAAGAATTTTCCTAAGGCCTTCAAGTAGGCCCATTCTGTTTTCTGAAATGAAAAATGTCCATAATATCTACCACAAGAAAAGAGGAAATGCTATGATGTAGAAATTCTCTGAAACATTAAACATGGACATCCAAAAGTTTAAGAATAGTATCTTTCCAATTTGCAGCTCTGCAAATATGCCTTATTTCTAAAACAAAGCATACATTCAAATAGCTTTTTTTTTTAAAAAAAAAAGATCTGGTCGAATTTATTTACAATAGTTCACCAGAAGAAACATAGATATGAAGAAATTGCCAGTATTTTGAAGATCATCGAACTCTAGATTCTCAATTTTTATTTTAATATTTAACATTCATGGAATAAGTATTGTGGCCAAATCAGTTAGATACTGAAGATTGTTATCAGATTTGGTTACTTCCCCAACTTAGCTCTGTGAGTATGTGTGTGGGAATGTGGTATATGAACCAAAGTCACCTTTCTTTGCTTAAAATGGACACTTAGTACAGGGAGAGACAGACTTGACTGGTAAAATACAGAATTTTACAAGCGCCCCTGCTAAGACACACTGATCTACTAATCACTTTAGATTACCCATGGAATTTTACATTTTTCTTTCTAGGCCTGGGTTCCTGTCCTTACCTATGGCCTCCTGATTTCATACTTGGAGTTCAGAATTTTGTTACATTGTGACCTTTCACCTCTGTCACTGTTGGAATCCCACCTCTTTATCCACCCCTTGGCTTCATTGAAGGGGAAGTCTCATAGGTGTGGGTAATGGGATTTCCACAACATAAAGTATGGGATTGAACGATGTCATGGGGTTCCTGTGAAGGTCCAGCTGCCCTCAATGTTAATCCTTCCAAAATGAAAATGGGACTTTCTATTTTCCTACTAGTTAACTTAATCTGAGTTTGGGATTATTTGGAACACAGGTGAAATTCTTTTCTTGTTTATTTTAAAAAAAATTCTGGGCATCTATATGTCATCGATCTAGGCAGATTGTACGAATTTCATTCTTTTGGAGAATTGTTTCATTTTTTCTTCATCCCACGCAGTTATTCTCTGCTGGTGTAGGAGAGCCAGCTCCTGTGCCAGGGCCTTCGAGACACTGTAGTTATGAGGCAACAGATGAGAGAGAGTGTCTTTGCTAGTGTCACCTTCCCTGACTGCTTAAAGAAGCACTAGATACAAACAGAGAAGAAAACTAGGCTATACAGACCTGGGGTGGATTGGCAAGAGTGCCCCACACAGCCCACCATCATGATGGATCTTTTTGTTTATTTGATTTTTTTCTCTTAAGCTAATTTAAGAACTTTCCAGAGGAAGAGTTCTGACAAATGAGTTAACAAATAGAATCTGAGCTCCTAGTAGCACAAAGTTCATATAGGAAATTTTTCTCTGAGTTCTGATAGAAATAAAGAATAAAAGACTGAATTGCACATGGCATCACCACTAAATTGTGAACTAGCACTAATGAAGTATGGGTAGGGTATCTCTGAGTGGGGTCTACATACTTTTCCCCAAACTTGAGGGTATTGAAGGCCATTGAGAAATTACTAGGTACATATTATTAAAATATGCAGGGGTAGGACTTGCTTTGTATGAAATTAGAATGGACACAATCTTGGGGAATAAAAGAATGATAATCTAAGTTTCTCCTTTTTTTGTTTTTATCACTTTAAACTGATTGTTTCCTGAAAGAAAAAGGATACTGCCACCTTCCTGGTGGTTGTTAACTAGATGGCTGGAGAATTAGCAGAGGAAATTCAGACACTAGGTAGGAAACAATAGCACCAAATTCTGTGTAAGAACCCATAACATCCTCAAAATGAGCATGATAAGTAGTGGCATACAATGATAATAAAGAAAAGCCTTAAATGTTTCCTATTTCAACAAAGGATGCCATCCCATGAGCACCCGGGTCTTTTGTAGCATCAATGTTGCTTTCAAGATAAATCTTTCAGGAAGAAAGAAGCAGATTTATTTCAATTTGTAGAGATAATAGATCTGCCAGAAAGAATCATCTAGCAAACTCATACATAAGCAACTTGTCAACAAGAATCCCAGATAAATCAGACCAATCCATGCCACTGGATCTGACAGTTCTGTCAGATTAGATGGCTAAAGCCACAGCTATTAACAATATATGCAATGTACACCCCAACGAGAGACAGACGGGACAGACATTCTAGAATTACTGAAAGTGGAGAAGACAAAAGGGTGGCCATCAAGAGAAACAATGTCTGGAAGCAACCAGAGAACAAGCTAAACGATTGTTTGTTATGAAATTTAGACAATAATTTCATATGAATGGACAATATTTGTTAAAGAGTTTACCGCTGCTACCAGATGGTTTTACAGCAGAATTTTACAAGGCCTTCAAAGCAGAGCTCACACCAATACTCCTCCAACTCTTCAATGAAAT
>NW_012267234.1:1468904-1616052 GCF_000151885.1 Dipodomys ordii
AACAAAGGAGGAGGCTGCAATGCTTGGTAAGAAATGTACACATTATCCTGCCCATGTAATTGTAACCCCTCTATACAGTATGTTCACAAATAAAATAAAATTAAATTAAGAAAAAGAGTTTACCGCTGCTTCTTTGTCACCATGGATGTAGATGAGTAGAATAGTAGATTATTATTATTAGATTAGTAGAGTATCAATTAGATAAGTATACCTACACATACATTCTTGGTTGTTTTCATCCTTCTCTTAACTTGCAAAGAATAAGAGCTGTTTTTTCCTTAATATGAGCTCTTTTACTCTTGGTCTGTCTCCTTTTTTTTTTTGGGTGCAAAATCACTTTCTTTTTTTGTGTTTTTTATTGTAAAAATACTGTGCAGAAGGATTATAGTTACATGAGGAAGGTAATGAGTACATTTCCTATGGAGCATTGTTGCCTCCTTTTATGTTTTCCCCTACTATCCCTTCCCTCTCACCTCCACAACTCCTTCCCCCAAAGTTGTAAAGGTCGTTTTCAACGTAGTATCTTGTACATGTCATTGTTACAATGGGTCCCTATTTAAGCATTTTATTTTTTCCCTTCCTTTCCCCAATTAGAGAAGTGTATATACAAGATGCAGGGCACCGACACCAAATGCAGTGGAAACGGGGGTTATACCATGGGGGAAGAACAAACAAAGAAACAAAAAAATCACACGGTACATTATAAATATGTTAGCAACAATAGCAAGAAAGAAAAAAATGTGTCCCTATCTTGGGGTTCATTTTGCTTAACATCATCTCATATGGTTATAGGTACATAGCTTTTGACCTTTTCTACTTCTCCTATACATGTAGTAGTTATTGAAAATAAAGGAAACTGAGGGACCTATGTTTCTTTGGGCCTGGCTTGCTTCACTTAATAGAATTTTTTCTAAGTCTTTCAATTTCCTAACAAATGCGGTGATGTCATTCTTTCTGATGGAGGCATAGAATTCCATTGTGTGTGTGTGTATGTGTGTGTGTGTATGCCACATTTTCTTGATCCATTCATCTACTGAGGGACATCTGGGTTGGTTCCATATCTTAGCCATGGTAAATAATGCTGCAATAAACATAGCTGTGCTGGTAGCCGCATGTCTCTTTCTCCCTGTCTCTGTCTTTCTCTTTCTCAATCTCTGTACCAGTACTAGGGCTTGAACTCAGGACCTGGACACTATGCTTTAGACTCTTCATTTGAGGCTGGCATTCTACCACCTGAGCCACAGCTCCACTTCTAGCTTCTTGGTGGTGAAGTGGAGATAAGAGTCTCATGGACTTTCCTGCCTCCGTTGGCTTAGAACTGTGATCCTCCTGAATAGCTAAGGAGGTAAGGTCTCTTAATAAGCCTTAAACCTATGAAAAATTTAGGACACTATTTGGTACATTGTAAGTTCAAAAACTGTCAGCATACCTTTTAGGTCACACCTGAAAACATATGAAAAACTATTTTTCAATGATTATGACTATACATAATGCTAAATTCCTTTACTTGACTGGGGAGATCTTGCAATGATCTAATGTTACTTAGATTTGACATATGGTATTCTGCCAGTACCCCAGGTTCAACTAGTACACTCTGTACCTTCTCATTGCATCTCCTCTGGCTTGCGTCATGAAGGCTATGTAAAGCTGTTGGACTATTCCTAGGAGGTCTTGCATTCAATCTAATGCCCTCTGTGCACATGTTCAAGTCTCTGAATACTTCAAGTGAATAAAATACCAAAACAGATGGCAAATTGTTTCCTTCGCAACTCACTTAAAGTTGTCCATGAGTCTTCTCATCATGAATTTGGTCGCCTTCTATCTAAAGAACATGCTCCCACAGCAACTCCAGTGCGGGATTCTTTGGGGCTAATGTTTGTTTTGTTTTGCTTCTTCTTCCAAATGACATGAACTAATCCTTCAAATGGACAGATTTAGGCTTTTATCTATCAAACAAGTTACATAAACCTTAACAAATAGGCATTGAACTACTTGCCATGATATGTTGAACTCAGTTTTCCAAATCTCTTTGGTGGTAAAATGATACTCATCCTATTCTTGGTTTTGTGCCCTTATTCTAACATATGTCCGATATTGTAAATTATAAAGCTTTACTCTTCTAATTGTTATAGCATTATTTATAGCACCAAGATATGGAAACAACTTAAATTTTTATCACTAGATGGATAATTAATACATCTATATATACATACATATATATGTATAGGTGTGTATATACTTTTATATAATGTATACATATACAATTTTATTTACTTATACAAATATGTGGAACACTATTCAGTTTCACAAAGAAGGGGATTCTGTGAATTGTGACAACATGAATGAGTTAGGAGACATTATGCTAAATAAAACAAATACTATAACCTTCCATGTGCATGAAATGTAACAGATCCAGAATATATGAGGCATCTGGAATGGCCAAACTTATAGGATCACAGAGTAAAATTATGTTTAACAGAGGTTGTGGCATGGGGGAAATGAAGAATTGCTTTACAATGAGTATAAGTTCTGTAAGCTAGATGAGTAAATTCTCAAGAGCTGTTATAAAATATGATACCTGTAGTTAACAATAATGTACTGTACACTTATTATGTTGAAAAGTTAGATTACATGTAAAATGTTCTTACCAAAAATAAAAACAGACACAAAACAACAGGAAAAATTGAGAGGGAAGAATATGTTTACTATTTAGGAGTATGATGTGATGTAGTTTAGAGATGATGATAATAAAAATACAGGTGGACCCATTGCAGCAATGAGATGTACAAGTTGTTATGTCGAAAAATGAACTTTACAACTTTGGTGTGGGGGAGAGGTAAGGGGCAGGGGGGTGGAGATGGGAAGGGATGGGAAGGGGAAACAAAGGAGGAGGCAACAATGCTTGATAAGAAATGTACTCATTATCTTGCCCATGTAATTGTAACCCCTCTGTACGGTATTGTCACAATTAAAAAAAAAAAAAACCTGGGCAAGGTTGTGGTGATGGTTGGTTAAACAATACAAACAGTGCTTAGTAATCACTCAGTTATTAACTATTCGTACTTGTTGTTTTCCAAGCTAAAGATTTACATATCAGCCATAGTTTGTATAGTTACACATATTTGTGGTGTAACCTTGGATTTAAATTAAAGATTTGCTTTTATGGACTTCTCTTTAGGTGATATTTGTGCGCAAACTGATAACTTAAGGCTAAAGTACTTACAGGGACCTTTTGCCTTGTCAGAAATGAGTGTCTTATTTTGTAGAATTCAAAGAAACACATTATAACTCAATTCCCTTAAGACTAATTGCATTTGTTAGAGAGTTATTAAACAGACATACATACACAGAAGTATAATTTCTGACATTTAATACTCTAGTCAAAAGTAAAAGTTGAATTAAATGTAGGAAAAATGTCATTTATTTTTTAAGGCGAGCATAAGGTGATAAAAATAGTCTTTCAATTAATGATCATGCCCTCAGAGTCATACATTGAAATTAATGTAAATTAGTCCCCAGAAATCTATTTCAATAAGTCATTCGAGAAGAGAGAGAAAAGATGATACAATCATATCCCCTGAGAAATAAATAACTTTTCTTCAAGATGAACTTGAGCTTCTGGACCAAAAGGGACTAGATCTAGACATTCAGGCAAAAGTAGAAGTAAGAAAAAGAAAAAAAAGAGAAAGAATCTTATTCCTAAGCAGCATGGTCTACTTCTGATGAGATTTGTGTAAACCCCTCAGTCCAGCACAGCAAAGTAGACAATAGAAAGAAGATATGTAAGATAAAAATTACTTAATAGAATTCTCACAAGTCTTAGGGGATTAACAAGGAAACAACAAAAGACTGTGAAGCCATTTCTGTGTCCCTACAAGGAGGAGATCATTTAAAGCTATTCTGAAATCATAGACAACAAAAGTCTCTTGTAAGAAGTCCATCTTTAGGACAAAAAGAAGTCACCTCAGAGCCCAATTTGTATAGAATTTTGTTCCAAAGAATAAACTGGCTTAAAAGAATATATAAATTCTCTTAGGTAGGAAGGAATCATATTATAAAAAGATTTGCCATTATTTGTATTCCATTTCCAGTGTTTTGTTATGCTATACGATGTTACATTTTATTCTTTTGCTGATGGGAATTGGTACAAGCTTAGGAGTTGGTGCAAGCTAAACAATTGTTCTGACATCAAGCAACATTCTCAACCATGACAATACTTTTAAAATGTACTACTCAAATTTCCATTTATTTGATAACCTCATTTTTTCTACAAAGTTCAGATCTCTGATGGATATTTTCAGTATCCAGTTATATGATGACTGAATTCATTAACACACACAGGCACAGAGCAAGGTGTCCTCCAATATTGCAGATTTGTTTCTAAAGGTTTAAAGGTGGAATTAGAGAAAATTATCTTTCCACTTGCTGTATATTTGGAGGTTTTTGTGTCAAACATAGAGAAATCAAAAATATTCTTTTTTTTGGGGTGGGGTCTGGTCATGGGGCCTGAACTCTGGGCCTGGGCACTGTCCCTCAACTCTTCACCTCAAGGCTAGCGCTCTACCACTTGAGCCACAGCGCCACTTCCGGCTTTTTTTTCTTTTTGCTTATGTGGTGCTGAGGAATCGAACCCAGGGTCTCAGGCATGCAAGGCAAGCGCTCTACCACTGAGCCACCTTCCCAGCCCAAATCAAAAACATTCTAAGAATTTTATTTTGCTTGTTTTTGCAATTGATGTTTCTTCTAGATGCTAGTGTAACATTTATAATATCCATACCATTCTGCTTTGAAAAGTTCTGCATTGGAATCCAATGATATCTAGATTTCTGTAATTAAAAATGGTCTCCTTGATGCTCAGGCCCATACTTCACAGGAGGAAATCTATTCGTTGGAAGGTTCTAGGGTTCTGATTCTGATTGGTCTGGAAATCAGGATCAACTCCATTTGCTAATAAGGGTGGTCCTTGAGTATAATGAATGGAGCCAAAGGAGATGGACCTGGCGGTGAGAGCAAATTTAGATGGTGACCACTGGACCAACGTGTTAGTTCCCAGAAAGTGTGCTACACATTCCACTTTTCCCTAAGACTTCAGTTTTAACAAAGCCCAAGTAAACCATTTGAGGAGCTAATCAATGTGCTGCAAAAATCTGGGGTTATTCACATTATAGTGCTTCTGCAGCTTGAGTATATATGAGTCTTGCTTAGGACTCTTAAACATGAGAAGTCTCATTTCCACATTAAATATAAAGTCCAAGAGGCCTTGGTTACAGCTTGAGGAACTGCATGCCTGAAGAGACTCACTGTTAAACCTAAGCATAACACTGAGCATAGAATTAGGGGAAGCAGGAAGGCAGTGGGTGGTGAAAAACTTCAGTAGGACATCAAAGACAAAGCAGGGTCAATATGTGCTGACATTGTGAAACTATTTGCTAATTTTAGGCTGAAAGTTAACCAATATCATGCTAGCCCCACTGCAAGATCCTGCTTCTGTAGAGGGCTTGCTTGCTTAAGGGGGTTGCAGTCTTGGCCACTTCTGAATGGCCTTAGTGAATTTTGCCTTTAAAATGCCCCAAGCTGTTTGGGTCTGGTACCATTCCCTACTGCTGCTGTAGTGTGGGACAGTCGTCATTCTGCTAATAAAGATTCCTAGACCTATTGACTTGAGTGTTGGACTGTCTCTAAGGGATTGTGGGAAAATCGTGGATACTTCACTCACAGGTAGACCTAAATGATGGAGAATGCTTAACAAGCTCAGTTCTTAATATATGCCAATAAAAATACCAAAAACCAAAATAGGTCTGAGGAGGAATGAGTACTGTCACTCTTCTCCTGCTGTTCATTCTTACTTATCAACTGCTTTGTGGCTTCTTCTTTGTGCTTTTCCTTTGTGCCTTGAACATTCTTTTTTTCTTCTTGTATTTCTGAGATCTCTTGAAGGATTTCACTTTGGAAGCCTGATAGCTATTTGCCTGGGGTCAGGAAACTATGACCACACCGCCGAACAGCTGTAGCCACACCCATTTATTTAAATATTGTCTTGGCTGCTTCTGCCGCTGAGGTGGTTGAGAGGAGCAGTTTCATCCAAGACCATGTGATCTGGAAAGCCTAAATACTCAGTGTCTAGCTCCTCACAGGAAAAAAGTAAACTATGCAATATCCACAGCAAACCATATAGTTCTGAATCACAGTAAAGTCATGACAGAATCTGAGTCTATTTAAGAGAATCTTCTAAGAAACCTGAAAACAATGGCTTGAAAGAATCCAGTTGCCTTGAGTGGTTTCTTCTAAACCCATGGCTAGAGGAGTGGAGAAGAATTGTCTAGCAGTTAGGACAACTAATTCAGTTTCAGGAATAGAGCAGTGGGTACCAGAATCTCAGGACAGAAGACTGCAATCAGAGAGACCCACCCTTAGTAACCCATGCTTAGTGGGTAGCTAGCTAATCAATTGTTCACTTAAGTCTGAAATTCTTTTGTATCATCTTGGGTCTCATGACAGACCCTCTGGTCTGCAGCAGCCAGGGGCTTACACAGATACGAATCAAGTGGATAAGGCATTAGGAAGGGATTAGGAAAGCCAGCTTAATTAAAGAAACTTCAATGGGATCATAAATAATCAGTGCAAGTTATTAACTTTTGACAACTGCTCATCTGTATTGAGTTCAAATGACTTCTGGCCTATAAAGTCCTTAATCTAATTCTGAGTGAATACAGTGCATAAGGGAAAATACCCTTTACAATACACTGCCTATAATCAACAAATCTCTGAAGCAGAAATTTCCTTGAAATGCACTTAACATACTCTCCATATTTCCTGATATTTGTATCTTCAATTCTATTGTGGCTTTTTTTCTTTCCAACTTGAAAACTTCCTTGGTCAAACTTCATTTCTTTTTTATAAAACTCATATCAAATGTCATATTCTTTATTCATTTTACCTTAGATCTCGTTGGGGTTATTACGTCATTGCTTTCCATTCAACAGACCTTTATTGCCATTATAGAAGTAATCTGACCTGGCAAAAGTTATGTGTTCTCAGTAGACTAGAGCATTAATTCCATGTGATTGCAAGGTGCTTGCAAAAGTGCCCCATACACAATGACCCCTTCTTCAGAGTGAATCACACTTTACTCTCTTGTAAGGTGTTTGACTTTGATACAGTGTTCATATATATATTTATCCAAGAAAAGTTTTCAAAGCCTTTTCAAAGTTTGGTTCAGTTTGGCGTGCTTATGGTTCAAAAGCATCATCAGAAACAACAAAAAGGAGCAAAATCCCAAATCTGCTTGTTTTAATGCAGTAGATAATCAGAGAGATAACCCTTTCGTTCTGTGCTGTATATACTTTTTCATAGAAGTGTAACTTTTTACCTCATGTTCCTAGAAAAGAGATGGTGAGTTTTTGTCAAAGTAGACCTTTGGGATGCACAGGGATGTGCTATGTCTGGCTGATGAAACAGCTTCAGGAGTGTCAGGCAGCCACAGGTGACTGCGTCTGGCTTTCCAAACCATCCTCCAAAGGACTTTGTGGAAGGCAGCGGTTTGGACAGTTTGTTGTTTAGCAAATGTATACTGATAACTTCTAAGTAGGGTATAGAAAGACTGGCTGGTGTGAAAAGATAAAGAGGGGATTGTTTGTATTTATCAGGATGCCAAGTGTGTGCACTATGGAAGCCGTGTGTGTGTGCGTGCGTGTGTGCGCATGCGCATGTGACGTTGACCTTTTGCTTCAATTTCTGTAGGAGATGGTTCTGCCAAAGACAGCTTTAGAGAGTAAGAAGAGCATGGCGCAGAGAACCTCCCCGGAGCGCAGAGAGATCTGTGAGCAGCACCTTCTCAGTAGACCTCTGTTGAAGATGGAGAGTGAGCAGTACATTAAACATTAGTTCTGAGAAGTTGGAAGCCTCTGCTGGAGGAGAATATATCTGACCAAGAGAGCTATTCAGGAAACAGAGACAAAGGCCAATAAGCCTTAATTAAGATTTTGAAATGCAAACCCAACACAGTATGCCCTCAGTTCAATAACCTATGTAATTCTAATAAATTTAATAATAGCTGGGTTATAGTAGGTTGACAAGCTTTTTCTCAGAGCCATTAATGTGCATCTAATCCCCCCACACACATACACAAGTAGAGCTTCCTCGGGGTTTCCTGAGATCTTTCCTGGAAGTGAGTTAAAGCCTTCCCCTACCACTGTTACCAGAAAGGCAGAGCAGCAAGTCAACCCCCTTGCCTCAGGCATGGAAAGAATTCTGGAAGCCTCTCATGTAGTGAAAGCCATAGGAACGTTTGTTAGGAAAAGAATTCTTTCCACAGAGAAGGAGGGTCGCTTCTATAGTGAGAATGACAGCAATGTAGAGACTTGAAGCCTTAAGTTCTTCCCCAGGACCAACCAGGCCAGGAGAAAAGTCACTGTCCCAAGTGTAGAGGGAGCTTTGCCAAGTGACATTTTACCTCTAGGGCAACGGTTTACTGGCTTGGGTGAGTAAATTAAGGATCTCTTGTTTTAGGAAGTATTCACTGAGTCGCTTTAGGCTGCAATAACACTATTTTAGTACTTAGGTGGGTGGCATACTCAAACAACAGATCTTGTGACAATCTATGATTTTGGTGGGTCCCTAGGCTGATTGGAAAGCTTCACTCAAGAGTTATCTCTCAGATGCCTTGTGGACTCTTCCTCTACTTTTGATTTCTTTTCCATGTTCCCATAGATCATGGCTGGCTGCCACCTATCACAACCACAGTGGTATTTCAGTGGGGTTCAATGTTCTCTCCTTAGTTCAACCAGAATGACTTATGCAATAAACTGAACGCAGAAGCAGATGTAAGAATCCAGCTGCCTTTTTATTGACACATGGGAGAAATTAGGAAAAGCAAAAACAATGTCACATTCTTTCTTTTTTAAATAAGTTTTTTATTGTGAAAATACTGTACAGAGGGGTTACAGTTACATGAGCAAGGTAATGAGTACATTTCTTATCCAGCATTGTTGCCTCCTCCATTGTTTTTCCTCTACCATTCCATCCCTCCCACCTCCTCAACTACACCCCCCACCTAAATTGTCAAGTTCATTTTTTGACATGGCATCTTGTACATCTCATTGTTGCAATGGGTCTACCTTTATTCCTATTTAAACAATTTGTTTTTTCCCTTCCCCTCCCCAAATTATACCAACATCAAATACAGGGGTTCTCTCTCACTCTCTCTCGCCAGTCCTGGGGCTTGAACTCAGGCCCTGGACACGGTCTATGAGCTTCTTTTGCTCAAGGCTAACACTCTACCACTTGAGCCACAGTGCCACTTCCAGCTTTTTCTATTTCTGTGGTACTGAGGAATCCAACCCAGGGCTTTATGCATTCTAGGCAAGCACTCTACCACTAAGCCACATTCCCAACCCTCTTTCTTTTTTTTTTTATATCATGAGTGTTAACATGTCTAGTGGCCTGAGTGTGTTTCCTTTGAAATTTGTTTGTTGAAATCTTTGCTTCCTAAGGTGATATATTAAGGCCTTTTTGGAAGGTGATTAGGTTATAGAGACAGCCCTCATAAATGGGTCCCTATAAAACATACCAGACAGAGGCCCATTGCCTGTTCCACAGAGTTAGAAGAAGAAGGCTGAAAAAGCTGGCTGTCTTCTAAACCTAACCATGCTGTATCCCCGACTTTGGAATTCTAGCTTCTAGAACTGTAGACATAAAACTCCTATTGTTCATAAGCTACTCAGTTTATGGAACTTTGTGATAGCAGCCGGAATGGACTAAGACAACATATATCTGATTTATTATTATCCTTTCAATGAATCAATGAAGTTTAAAAAGTTCTGTGGTTTAAATTAGACCACACAAAAATAAAGTATCTTTACAAGTCTCAATTATTTTTTTTTAATGTTCAAGGTTTCCAAGATGAAAACAGGTTGAAAACTGCTATTCCAGAAGGAAGTCTAGTATGACATTTAGAAAAGAATTATTTGAACAATAACAACAAGCAAGCAAACTTTTGTTGAAACGAATGATGTCATAACTATAATCGACAAGGAAAGAGTAGTAAATAATGAGAGAGAGCAATCGCTCTCTTGGGGAAAAAAAGGAATTATATCTTTGTCTATCTAACTCCATGCCTCAAAGTTGTTAATGAGAAAATTCTTCTTCCCAGAAGGATAAACCTAAGGAACAATGTGTTCTGATTTAATGTTATTATCCTTTATGTATAAGGTTAGTGTGAAGACATTATTCTTGGGAAAGGAATTAATCCACTACAGATTATTAAGCAAAGATCGTAGTTATGGAAGATGATTCCTTATACAAGTGTTCCAGTTCAGGGACACTGACCCAGGAAAGACCCACCTGGGAGGCATAAAGAAGGCTTCGTGGAATTGGGCAAACTTGCCTGTGGATAATCAGATAGACAGCTTGTACAAACACAAGTATCCTGGATCCTCTTAGAGAGTGGCTCACAGTTGGTAGTGGGCCCTGAATTTACATTCCAAATAATCATTCCTGGGTGATAGTGAAGATAAAGTAGTTTTGAGAAACTTAAGGTGTTCTGAATGTCCTCTAGAATCAGCATGCTGGCCTCTTCAAAGACTTCTCATTCAGGGAAGAGGTAGTCTTGAGTGGAAAACTCAGGTTTGTCATAGGACCAAATGGATCAAACTGAGTTCATAAAACCAGAGATTTTCTACATATTTGTTCAAAAAATGCAGAGGACAGGAAGAAAAGCCCAAAGAAACTTAAAGAAAGAAGGTGGTTCAACTGTTTTTTTGAAGAGAGGTGTTTCAAGGGAATTACTACTGACCTGTATTTGTTTATAAATGGACACTAGAGTTGGTCATATTAGGGCACGAGACATCCATATGACCCTGAACTCACCGGGGGCTGTAGATAGGGAATTCTGTAACACCTATCCTACTGCGTCAGAGGTCCAGCTATTCGCTCAGTTTCTTTTAAGTTTCTATTCTCCTTTAGTATGCAAATGCAGATGATGGCCGCTTTCCCAAAGTTGTTGTTTCATGATGTACAGTGTTATGATAAATCAACGATATAGCTACTAAGGGAGGAAACTGAGGGGTGTTGTGTTTGTTAGTAGTGGTTGTGGTAGAAGGGGGAAGGTGGTGGTTGTACTGTGAAGAAGTACAAGAGTGGTTAAGATGTTTAAAGTTTTATAAAACTTTTCCCCAGCAATAGAGTTTTGAGATACTACTTTTAGCACTTTGCCTTCTGAGCGGCTGGCATACATATGTCATCAAATGTTGCCTAAGTTACTAGGAATAGATGCTAACTGTCCTGGACACATTACTGTGATGGCCTTAGGGAGAATGTACCATGGGGAGATGCGGGGAAGGGGGACTATTTTCAGCATCTGATCTCTACATCACAGTTCTACAAGGACAGATCTATAAGGACATTAACCTTGTGCAAATAAAACATGCGATGTGGCTTTGCTTGGAACAAAGCTAAATGGCATACAGCACGAAGCCTGTTCTTCCTGGTTGTGATGAAAAGGACTGCAAAACAAGGTTTTAAGTATTTACAATCATCTAATAAAATGCTTCATGAGTATTTATGAGGTACTCCTTTAACAGGATAAATTGTAATATTAATCAAAAATCAGGACTACTACTTGGAATTCTTCCAAGAACCCAGCTCATCCACAAAGCTTTTCAGGTATTTTCCAATTCATTAATTCTCAGTTAAGTTGTTTATTCCATCCTTCCTGCGTGTACAAGAATGTAGCTATTTGACAGGAAGTCAAACAATCCCGATATGAATTGCTGTTTGCTGGCTTATTAGCTAAATCATGATGAGTTAGGATATTATTAATATTAAATAATATCCCTTCTAAGTGAATATGCATGAATGCTTTTCATTAGGTTACTATTTCCTCTCTATTCTGTGATTGAGACCCCAAAGGAAGCAAATTCGTACATCAAAGTCAATTCTTCATATATCCTTCTCCCTCTCCTTTATCCGTTATTCCTCCAACACTAGGGGAGGGCTCAGGGCCTGGGCTTTATTGGAGAGATGGCATTTAATGGGTTGTATTCTTAGACACCCAAAGACATGCTTATCTTTCAGTTTTTTGAATTAATTAGACTCAATCGTTAGAACGATCTAGGTTGCTTTACCTTTTGGAAGTTTAGTCTGGAACCCTATAAATGTGCCCTTTTTTTAGTATTCTTTTTAAAATTTTATTGTAAAGGTGATATTCAGTGATGAGTCAGGTAATGAGTACATTTCTTTTTGAACAGTGCTACCCCTTCCCTCAATCTCTCCCAGATTTTCCTTCCTGTCTCCTCACAAATTGCACAGTTCATTTTCAACGTAGGTCTAGACAGTATCACTGCTGCATTTGTTCACCCTTCGTGACACCATTTCTGTGTTCCTCCTTCCCCCTGACAAACAGATCAACTTAACAAACAAGACAAAAGGTATAGAAAAGAAAAACAGCAACAAAGGAAAAAAAGAGCAATACCAAAACTCTTATTTCCATGTCTTGGAATTCATTTTGATAAATATCATTTTATATGATCCTATGTGCCAAAATTTTAAAAGTGGTTCAAGACAGAGGACAAGAATGTTTCCTTTTCTCTTATTTTAACCTCATGATTTTGCTTGCCACAAAGTTGACTTTCGAGTCTAATGAACTCTCACAAACAATAGTTTATATTTCTTCTTGAATGGTATTTATTTTATGGCACCAGAAAGTCAGTGTGGTTGATGTCTTCCTGTATCCCAGTGTCCTTTGAGAGGAAACTCCAGGCAAGATGAGAAGTGTGGTGAACATGACGGGGATTATTAGGAAGGAAATGTAGCAGGAGATGATTACGTGGCCACAGGACAACAGCCCTTTGGGTCATCTCCGTGCATCCTGTTGGGTGCACATGTTAGGTTTAAATAGAGGAAGAAATAGGAGAAATGGCAGCAGGTGTACAAAGTTGAATGATCCCGCTGACAGGTGTGTCTTGGCTGGTCACGATCTCCATTCTCATTTGCCCTGTTTTCAGAGCAGTTGTTTACACCATCATCACTTGAGCAGAGCCATCTGGTTCCTTGGAAGGATGACTCCTGCTCCGGGGTGCAGACTGCTTACCACAGGTAATTTGCTTTATTTGGGGGTGTTGTGTGCTGAAAAAACAAAATCCCGACAAAACTCTGCTGTTCCTTAAAAGTGCCTTCAGTCTCTTGTCATGAGGAGGTTATGAGTCACTCTTGTCTTTCCTGGGCTCCAGGGGTGATTGCAAAGTGACTGGAGAGAGAGCTCCTCAGAACAAAGAGAAATACAAAATGGAGGCTGAGAAGCTGAGCTTTACTCCTGCCTTTGTGGCAGCAAAACCCCATGTAAGCTGGTTTTACAAACTGAAAGCAAGTTGTGTCTAGGGTGAGACCAACAAATATTTTTAGGGTGGCAGAAAGTTGGGGCTTGGAGTGGTAAGTCCCTCTTCTTATGTCTCTGTCCTAAGGCCAGGGAGGTTTATGGATTGTATCTGTAAATGTCAGGTGTGTGTTATGGAGTATTTGTCGAGCCACCTTAGGCTGGAATGCAGCCTTTCATTCATCCTTAGGTGTGTGTGGGGTGGGGGGTGGGGTACTCAAAAAACCCTCCTGTGACATTCGATGACCTTGGTGGGTCACTAGGTTAGTCACTATTAATGTTGGAAAGTTTAATTACAATGTTTGTTTGTTTGTTTTATTCTCTCAGAGAATTTGTGCTCTCCTCTATTGTAAGTTTCCTTTGCTTTTCCCGGTTGCTCCTGGCTAACTACTGGCCTACCATTTTAGCCCACTCCAAAAGCTTTTACAAAGCTCTCAAGGCTAAAGAGAAAAAAAAATTAAACGGCAGAGGTAAAATGATCTGTCCTGCTGTGATAAGATTTCTCCTATTTCCAAAAGGCCACTGACAATGTTCAACTTTCCCAGAGCCCTGTGTTCTTGAAAATCAGGAGTGAGAGGGCGATCAGGCAATAGCCCCAGGCAGAAGCGGGTGGGCATTGAAGTTATAGCCAACTTGGGATGCCAGCAAGGCATTGCCTCAACCAACACCAGACAACCAAACTCCCAAAGCAAAGCAGCCATACATCCAAAACAAAAAGAAATTCTCTCTGCCCCACTTTTTCTTTTTTGATGGTGCTACGGTTTGAACTTAAGCCTTAAGTGGACTCTGTGGAAGCTTTAATGATGAGGCATGCTCCCAGCTAGGCCCCTGTCCTTTTAGACTAGACAGTACTCATTGTAAAACCAAAAAACCAAAGAAAGAAAGAGAGAGAGAGAGAGAGAGAGAGAGGGAGGAAGGAAGGAAGGAAGGAAGGAAGGAAGGAAGGAAGGAAGGAAGGAAGGAAGGAAGGAAGGAAGGAAGAAAGAAAGCAAAACAAAGCAACAAAACAAACCAAAGCCCCCTTAAAGACGAGACTGTATGCAGACTTCTGCATTCTTACTGTTTGTCCCACAGATTATTAGCCACTTTTCTCTATTCACTCGTCTGGCTAAAATGTCTGTGCATTTCATTGCTGCACCCTGTAATAAATAATCAGGTTTTCTCCTTGAGTCAGGTCTCTGAATTGGGATGGGGAATAAGCTTCCTCCAATGTCAAACCATGCCACCTGCCCACCTCATGCCTCCTTACCTTGCTCTCTGCAGTCTTGTTTATAAAGAGAGCCTGGAATTTGCCTCCATTCGGCTGCACAGGCCAAGAGGCCTGCTGCTATTGAGAGTGGTGTCTTAGCCCACAGGGCCCTAGAAACAGGAGGCACAGCAGGCCATGAGTGGCACATGCCAGCCAGGGGATGGAGGACAGAGCATGGACCAGAGCCTTGGCTGTGGCTGCTGCAGGAAGACATCGGTGAGGCAGAAGCAGCAGGCTCAGGATGACTAGTTGGATGGATTTCAGTGGTCTCTGGGGCACAGATGCGATTCCCAGTGGACGACTCCTTGATGCTCAGGTTTATGCCTTAGGTGCAGCTTTGTCACCGAAGAAGGTGTGGTGTGGGACAGGGAATCCGGCAGACACACCTAGTGCCTGCTGACCCAGGCTTTGTCAGAAAAAAAAAAATCTTTTATTTTTGAGAGTGTTAGCAGCATGTGTGTTAGTTTCCTGTTGCTGCAATAACAAATTAGCACAAACTTAGTGCAAGTTTATTATCACACAGTTCTGCAGGTCAGCAGGCCCAAATCAGTTTCACTGGGCTAAAATCAAGGTGAAGCCCCAGGGCTGGGCGCACCTGGAGGATATCGGGAAATATTTACATGTGAGCCCTCTCCCACTTGAGCCACACCTCTAGTCTTTTTTGCGTTAGGTTATTTTGCAGTTAAGGTCTTCCTTTTTGACAGGTCTGGCCTCAGACTTTGATCTTCCCGCTACGCTTCCTATGTACCTGGGATACAAGCGTGTATGTACTACCATGACAAGCTTATTTGTTGAGATAGGGGAGAGGGGAGAGGTCAAGGGAGTCACAGTAACTTTTTTCTTGGGCTGGCTTTGAACTGCAGTCCACCTAATTTCTTCCTTCCAAGTAGTTGGGGGTTACAGACATGAGCTACTATGACTGGGTTTGTAAGAACTTTAATTTCATTGACCGACCTTGAGTTCTGGGACTGAACAGAAAGGGTAGTGCTGGAATTTATTACAGGTCTTGTTCTGAGATTTAAACACTGTGTACCTAGAAGTGTTAAGCCTCATGAGTTGTACTGCAAAATAGAGACATATGAAATATTTTGTGGTATTCATGAAACTATATATCAGAAAATATAACCTAAAATCTTCCTAAAAATTAATGAATTTCACAAGTAAAAAGCTTTCTCCTCCCTTATTTCTCCCATTTGAATTATCATTATGTTTTTCTGTATCCTTACTTTCATGCCTAATCATTAAGTAGATTTAAAATATAACTTAAAATATCTACTGGGCACCAGTGGCTCACGCCTGTTATACTAGCTACTCAGGAGGCTGAAATCTGAGGATTGCTGTTTGAAGTCACCCTAGTTAGGAAAGTCTGTGAAACTCTTACCTCCAATTAATCATCAATAGGCTGAAAGTAGAGATGTTGGTTGAGTGGTAGAGTGCTGTCTGTGAGCACAAAAGTTCAGAAACAGTGTTCAGGCCCTGAGTTCAACCCCCCCCCACAAATTGTTTCTGATTTTAAATTGTTTAGTAACTTGCTATTGCATAGTTATCAGGTTAGGTTACTTAGTAACTTGATATTATCTTCATGAATATATTTCGTTATTATTCCAATGATCATTTATTATATTAGGCTTTTAGGAGAAGTTAGCGAACAAGCTACAATTCAAAATACTATGGATTTAGAAAATGTATCTACCTGCTTTCCATACTAAGGAGTCAGTTCTATTCTAAGACAGTAAGTCTGGAAAAGAATAGCACAAATAATGCCTGCATCACTGGGTACCAGTGGCTGAAGCCAATGGCTAATCCTAGCTACTTAAGAGGCTGAGATTTGAAGATCAAAGTTCAAAGCCAGCCTGGACAAGGAAATCTAAAATGATCTACCAAAAAGAAAAACTAGAAGAGGAGGTGTGGCTCAAGTGGTAGAGCCCCAGCCTTGAACAACAACAACAAAAATCTAGCAGACAGGACTCAGGCTTTGAGTTCAAGCATGCAAAAAAAAAGAATGTATGAACACTGAACACTTTATATTGAGATGGAATATGAGAGAGAGAGAGAGAGAGAGAGAGAGAGAGAGACAGACAGACAGACAGACAAACAGATTGACTGAACTAAAAGAATGCATGCAATAGAATGCCAAACTAGTAGAAGCTCTCATGGGAAATCTAGAGCTGGACAAACTCCTCCTTCAAAGCACACTGGGCTGTAGGCAACCATAACCTTCAGCAACAGAGCTGTGGACCTGCCTTTCTCTTCACTGTGGATCCCATGGTTGTAAATTTTTCCTTTTGGTAAGGAGATAAGGTGATCAGTTTTCTAAAACAAGCAAAGCTTCCATGTGACACTATTTGCTTTAGACACTGTTGGAGAATTTGGTCAGAAACTTTGGATAGTGTCTTCTTTTTTCAAAGTGAAGATGTCCCCAACTAGTTTTGTATTAACAATGAATTTCAATGCAAGGGACATTGCATATAGTGGGCTAGAATTGCCCTGGTCCTGGGCACCCTGCCCAGTCTTATTGGTTGTATGCAGTGCACTTGAGGATAAGCTGCTACCTGGGTATCCCTGATGCTAGACTGTCTCTGCCTGGCTCTTCATGTAATAGTAATACACAGTCAACTTCTATCAGTCTATCCTTCAAACACATGAGGAATATCTAACTAAGATTCATAGCATAAATCTTGAGTTTTGCAGTGTTCTTGAAGGTTTCTACTTTGTTTTTAAAAAATAGATTTTCATTTCTTTAGGTAGTTGTACAAAGGAGTTGCCATTTAAACAAAGCTGTTTATGAATACAGTGCATCTTGATCAGCGTCTCCTCTTTTGACATTCTCACCCACCCCTCCCACTCTACCGCTTCCTTCACATTTCTTATTTAGGTTATATATTGATTTTTTTTGCCATTTAACAAAGAAATGTATGTATACAATGCATCCTGATCTGTGTCATCCCTTCAACATCTTTACCCCCCTTCCACCCACCCTTTCTCTATTTTTCTCAATGCTGTGGCATACGCATTGCATTCTTGCCTGCATTTTACTCATTTCTCCGGTTCATTCTTCTACCCCTCCCTTCTTGACCCTCCCTTGCAAGTACTCATTTCATAGTACTCGTTTTGTTAGGCTTTGACTTAGTCTTTCCAAAGAAGTATACTTCAGTTAATTCATTTATAGCTGCTTGGGTGCTACCCAGTGTGTTTAATTCTAGATTTATAGACACATTCTACTTCCCACTAATGAGGGAAACCATGCAACCTATAGTTCTGTGAGTCTGGCTTACTTCACTTCACATAATCCTCTCCAAGTCTTACCATTTCCTTACAAATGTTTCAGTGTAGAGTAGCATTCCATTGTGCATATACAGCATATTTTCTTAAGCCATTCATCCAATTGAGGGGCATCTGGGATGTTTCCATATCTTGGCTATGGTAAATAATGCTGCAATAAACATGGTTGTGCTGGTGGCTTTAGTGTGGTTTTGTTTGTGTTCTATTGGGTAAATGCTCAGGAGTAGAATTGCTGGGTCATATGGAAGCTCTATGTTTAGTCTTTGAGGACTCTACAATGTTTTCCAGAGTGGTCAAACAAGTTTACATTCATACCAACAGTGTTGTAGAATTTCCTTTTGGCCACATTCTTGTCTGCATTTGTTATTGTTAGTTTTTTGATAATGGCCATTTTAATGGGTGATGTAGAACTATCTCCAATTAATCAGCAAAATGCCAAAGCATTGTTATCAGCACACACACACACACACACACACACACATACACACACACATACTCTCTCTCTCTCTCTCTCTCTCTTAAAACTTCATACACCATGGGCCATTTTTGAACTAGTCACCTAAACTCAGATCCAACAGACCTGACCCAGCCAGAATGCAGAACAGGTGTGGAATGCTAAGAAATCAAACATTTCCTAGGGAAGTTCCCAATCCAAGTCAGCACAACAGAGAATAAGCCCTCCCCTCTAATCCTATAGAGACAATAACTTTGAAATAAGTAATCAGCCTTTTATCCATTGTTTTTTTTCTTTCTCTCCCTTCTCTGCCAGTAAAACTAACTTCTTTTATTTTTAACAAGTTTTTAATTGTGAAAATATGTACAGAGGGGTTACAATTACATGAACAAGGTAATGAGTACATTTCTTATCAAGCATTGTTGCCTCCTCCTTTGTTTTTCCCCTACCATCCCTGCCTTCTCATCTCCACGACTACACTCCCTGCCCCTCCCCACCCCAAAGTTGTAAAGTTCATTTTTGACACAGCATCTTGAACATTTCATTGTTGCAATGGGTCCACCTGTATCCCTATTTAAACAATTTTTTCCCTTCCCCTTCCCAAATTATACCAACATCAAATATAGTGAAAACAGGGATTATACCATGGGGGAGGGACATACCAAGCAACAAAAATATCACCTTATAAATACATTAGAAACAATAACAAGAAAGAAAAAAAACACTTGTGTCCTTATCTTGGGGTTCATTTTGCCTAACATCATCTTATCTGACCTTTTCTGCTTGTCTCAGACATATACTTCTTTTTAGCTCCTGGTTACATTCACTCTCTTTTACAGAATAGATGTTGCTCAATTCTAGAATCATAATAAAAGCCAATTAGACGTTTAAATTTCTTGTTCTTTTGTCTTTACACACACACACACACACATACACACACACACACACACACACACACACACACACACGCATGTGCCAGTGCCAATAATGGGTACTATACTATCAGTTTTAAAGCTGGGAAGTTTTCTGCTCTTCTTACCGTTGTGTTCCCATTGTCTCACATACTACCATAGACAAAAGAAGCCCTCAATAAATACCTGTTGAATAAATCTATGGACTTCAAAATTAGCAACACATTTAAAAGAACCACATAACATTTTGAAGTAAAAATTTACAACAAAATGTAGTCCTAATTGTCATACAAATTAAAATGGCAATGATGTATGTCACACTAATGTCTTAGGTAGCAAAGTAAGATGTGAAAACTTGGCTCAAAGGTAAATTTGGAAGATGGAGAAATAGTAAGCAATAAGGAATGATGAAATGAAAATATGATAATAGATGGAACATTTGCTCACTTCCTATTGGGTAATAAAATGTGTAGTGTCAATTTACAGAAAAAAATCAATTATTTTCCAGATCATGCTCATTTTTACTATGGCAGGCCATAATTACTTGAATGGTATTCAGTTTTCGACAGTGAACTTTCTACTCCCTGTACAGCTGAGGTAGAAAAAAGTCAATAGACTTGAAGGTGTTCATCCTATAAGATCAACTTGTCCCTAGAGGCCCCCACCTGCAGAAGGTACACCTGGTAATCTCCCTTGCCCTTTCCCAGGACTTGACACTTATTCTAAACAAACAAAGATCTATTTGCTTCTGAAGAAATTTTAAATTTTATTCTCACCTTTATCTCAGGAGCCTAAACTGCTATTTGTACAAAACTATTGTTGACCCTGGTAAGGTTTAATCTTTAGATCTCAAATCTGAAAATCTTTCTCTTAATTGAACTGCCAAAAATGTTTTGATTTCTGTGGTCGTTAAGAATGTAGAGCATTCACATAAACAATTTTGTTAGCAAGAAAATGCCTTCTAATTTACCTACTGTTTCTGTTTTTTTTTTTTTAATCACTCGTGTCTCTTTTTGGGTAACAAGGTCACCCAAAGGCACTGTTGAAAGACAGCCAAATCCACATTTCTTATTTACTCAAATGTTTCAGAGAATTTAGTCTGCTGATTAGGAAAGACAGGTTTATGTAAATGATTAGAAAAATATTTTTTAGAAAAATGAAAACAATGGCAAAGGAGTGATTTCCTCACAACATACTAGCCACTATGGAAACAGTCATTTAAATCAGAACTCATGCAGCTTAATTTGAACAATAGATGGATATGTGGTCTTGAGCAGGTGATATCTCTTCTCTGTTTCATAATGAATATAATCTATAATACAATATGGCAAAATATAATAATAATATATAATACATCATATTGCCATTGTTCAAGTCCATAGATGTCCCACAAGGAACCTGTCCTGGACTTATGGACTTTGCTCATGGTTGAATCTGAGCCCTGTACCCAAGAACGCTCAGCTGAGACATCCACTTTGAGGTCTTACTGTTTACTTGAGGCCCTGTCAGAGAGCTGGAAGAACCACAGCCTTATCTTCCTTCTCTGCCTGCTAGACGCTCTCCTTTCCTTCTTTTTCCTGTGGTAAACATTTGCTCCCACAGATGGATGTTTTGTACCTGATTACTCGGCTCTGTGTCCCAGATCTTAGAGGTGTATGACCAGTATCAAAGAACTTTTGCTTTCTGGCTGCCAATTGCCTTTCAACAATGGGTATTTTTGCATGAGGTTAGAGAGTGCCTGTGGAGAGAGTTGAGGTCAAGGTGTTTATTCCCTCAGTTCTGCCCTTGCTGAGTTGTGGTGGGTTGACCACATCTGCAGATCACAGCTCCACTCAGGGAGACCTTTGCCTCTGCAAGAAGCTACGCATTCTGGATTCTGTTCAGTTTTCTGAAAGGCTGACACTGTTAATGATTCAGGTTCTACACCTTTGCTGGTCTTGATGCATAGAGCTACTGTGACTGCTTTCTGTGAACTCTGCCTACATCTTTGCAAAAGCTCTCAAGGTCTGAGAGTGCTAAACATTTCATACCTCTGCCAGGACTGGTTCATTGAACTACTGTGGTTGTTCTCCATGAATTCTACCTACTATTTGCAATGTTTCTGTATTAAAACTTTGGTGGTGGTGTGAGGGGAGGATGGGGGGGGTGAGGAGGGAAAAGGGGGTGAGGGGTGGGGGAGATGGGAAGGGATGGGAAGGGGAAACAAAGGAGGAGGCAACAATGTTTGATAAGAAATATACTCATTACCTTGCCCATGTAATTGTAACCCCTCGGTATGGTATTTTCACAATTAACCCCCCCCCAAAAAAAAACTTTCTCAATGGTTAAGTTTAGACATCCTGTCATATTGCTTCTGGGGACCTAAACTAACCATATAAAACACTTTCTCAAGAGCCATTTAGATTGCTTTATTTTAGTCTTTCATGTTATATATATATATATATATATATATATATATATATATAATATATGATAGATTTATATATGTATATGTCACATATGATATATATGATATATTTCATATATATTTTAAAATATAGAAGGAGGTGCTGCTTAACAGGAAATGGACAAATGAAAGCTCTGAATGCTTTATGTACGAGCTGCAGAATTTATCAGAAAATGTCATCAAGAATCCACTAAGAGCTAGAGACTGGTGGCTCACACCTGTAATTCTAGCTACTTGGGAGGCTGAGATCTGAGGATCACAGTTCAAAGCCAGCTCAGGCAAGAAAGTCTATGAAACTCTTATCTTCTAGAAAACTGGAAGTGGCACTGTGGTTCAAGTGGTAGAGTGCTAGACTTGAGCTGAAGATCTGAGGGACAGTGCCCAGGCCCAGGGTTTAAGCCCCTGGCTTAAAAAGAATCCACTAAGGGCCAGTACCTATAATGCCTGTTATGCAAAAGAGGATAGCAAGAGGATCACAAGTTTGAGAGCACCCTGCACAAAGTTAGCAAGACTCAATTTCACAGACAGAATATAAACAAAAGGCCTATGAGGGTGGTTAAAGTGCTAGAAAGCTTGCAATGCATGAGCAAGGTTTGGGTCTCAAGTTCTGGGGGAATGGTCTGTCAGAACAAGACTGAAACCTTATTATATATTCTTTTAAAATCTTGGACCAGAGGACAATCACTTTAAAGATGCTTAATGATTTCTGGAATTACTCTATGAATCAATAGAGTATTTAAAACTTGTGTGATTGATAGAAGACCTAGCAAATGAACATAATTAATACCTTACTCCTTAGGCCACTAAGCAAAAAATCGCCACCTAAATTGTCTTAAATTTCCATAGCTTAATTTTATGATGCCTTTGTGGTTTCAGGCAAAAATAATTAACCCAATGCCATTTTTCTCGTATATTTGTTTACTTTCTGAACACATAGTGCAGATTTATGAAATCTCCAACATTCTAAGATAATCAGTATAGTCTTTATAGACATAAAATTCCTTTAACATATGTGAAAAAATAAATTAAAGGGTAAGAGAGCAATTGAAATTAAAAGATACATTAGATCAATCAAATGTCTCCATTAAAAAAAAACAAATATAAGCTCTTAAGTCAGTCACATACCTTCCTTAACCTCACTCAATTTAAAGAAGATTGTTTCCTTGAGTTATATGAAGTTCACATAATTTGTCATTTTTGAAATATGCAAGCTTTCCCACATATGCAAGCAGCCAATTTTCATTCTTTTAGCCTTAATCTCTCTCTCTCTCTTTCTTTTTTTCTCTCTCTCTTTTGCTAGCTCTGGGGCTGAACTCAGATCCTGGGGACTATCCCTGAACTTCTTTTGTTCAAGGCTAGCATTCTACCACTTTAGCCACAGCGCCACTTCCAGCTTATGTGATACTGAGGAATTGAACCCAGGGCTTCCTGAATTCTGGACAAGTACTCTACTGCTAAACCACATTCTCAGCCCTTAGATTTAATCTTTAAGGGGGGAATTTGTCTGCTTTCATGTGCACGAAGTAGCTCTGGTTCTCACAAGAGTTACTGTATTATGGATCTACATTGTCATCAAGAACCCTCTACTTTTTAATGTTAACTAGTTTGTCTACTTGTAAACTGAGCACAGTTGTCTGTGGTAAAAAGCCAATCCCAATAAAAGTTAACCTTCTCCTTCTTTTCTAGCAATCAGTAGAAAAAATAAAATCACACGTGTGTACTGATAAAGTACACAGAAAGTAGTTGAAGCCACAGGAGGCTGGGTTCTATCTCTACTCATAAACTGAAGTGCTTACAAAGAATAGTGCCTTTTCTGATTGAGGGAAATATATATCCTCTTTTATGAGAAGTGGTTGTTATTTGAAGGTTGAAAAATTTATGAAAGAATGCATGAATCCATATAGTCTCCAGGAGATGTAATTTGTCAGATTTCTAGCAACCCATGTATTCACCTAAATATTATACATGTATACTCACATATTATATGAACACATACAAATACAGACAAATAGAGTTTATATACACATGCAGACACATACTTTATATGTACACATGTATGTGTATGTATATGAGCATGTATACAATCATATGAAAGATTTTTAGATAGCTTTACTTGATGTGGAAATATTCACATTATTTTTATGTGGTGCATGTAGCTACTTCTTTTTAGACAGTTTCTTTGATGAAGTTGGTGGCGTCTTGTGTTTCTGCTATTATAAAGTCAAATGATTTGCTATTGATTTTGCTTTGAACCTGAAGTAATGATGTGGTGTTGGCACTGACTGAAATGAGTGTGGATCCCAGTGTGGCCTGGGGGTTTACTCTCAGAATAAGCCTCTTTCCCATATAGCCAATGTGAGCTATTTTAAAAAATTAAATAAATTTGAAAGGATTCATGTTATCTTCTTGTTCCCAGTGAAGCCTAGAATTTTCAAGGTGCTATCTTAAGATGAGAAAAACCCTCAGACGTAAGTAATCCTACTGGAAAGATTATATAGGATTTAGTCTAAATCCTTATTTTTTTCCACATTTTTATCTTCGACTTTCATCAAACTAAATCAATGAATATGACTAGTATCAGGGCTCTTCTTACCTTAATGGACTTTTTAAAGCATCAGCTAAAGCTTGTTATATTTCTAATTTGGAATCTTAACTCGCCTTAATGAAATGTGTTCCTAAATTGTCATCAGATATTTACTTTGAAAGGATTTTCATAGCTCCAGAAATATCTTAAGCTAAAAACGAGGAATAAGTTTAAGTCTAATTTAGCTGACTGAAATCTCCTTAAAAATATTTGTTTATTTTGTAATTATATTTTTACCCTTTGATATAATTCTTTTTGACACCTTTTGTAAATAAGTTTTTCTTTCGCTTCCCTGAGTTTACAGTCTGAGAAGTTGTTGGTTTAGTCTGGTAAAGAATGACAAGAGTTATGTCTAAGTTCCAGAGTCTTAGTTAAGCAATTCATATAAGTATGTGTCCTACTCCTGTAATTCTTCCAGGAGGTAGGCAGTATTATCCCATTTCAAGGAGAGGAAACTGAGGCACTTGGAGGCTCAATTTCCCCATCCAACCAAGTGGAGGAGAAGGGAATTGAACCAACTTTGTTTAAGCCAGCATATGAGCCAGAAATGCAAAACTATCATAATCTAATTGGCAGTTTTTTTTTTCTCAAGGCCCTGAATTTAAGCTCCATAAAGGTGTATGCATGCACTTACATACACAGGCACATTTGTCCACTCACACGGTCAGACTAGTCTGTGCTCAAGGCTGGCATTCTTGAGCCATGCCTACAGTTCTGACAGTTATTTTTGTTTCTGAGTTGGGTCTAGGGCTTGAACCTGGGAACTGTCCCTTAGCATTTTTGCTCAATGCTAGTGCTCTACCACTTGATCCACAGCTCTACCTTCCTGACTGGGATGGTTTTAAACCTCGTTCCTGAGATTTACTCAGTAGCTAGAAACACAGGCATGATCTCTGAGCATCTGACTGCAGTTCTGATTTGTTTCTGCCTAATTGAAGAGGATTTGTCTGCCCAAGCTGACTGCAGACCTCTACTGTGTAGCTAGCATTACAGCCATTGCTTTCATGGATATAGCCTTTTCACTTTTCTTTCTTCTTCTTTTTTTTAAAGGTGGTCCTAGGGCTTGAACTCAAGGCCTATGTACTGTCTCTGAGCTTTTGTACTCAAGACTAGTATTCTATCACTAGAGTCACAGGTCCACTTCTGGTCTTTTAGTAGTTGATTGGAGATAAAAAGCCTCATGGACTTTCCTGCCTAGACTAGTATTAAACTATAATCCTCAAATCTCAGTCTCCTGAGTAATTAGGAGCCACCAGTGCCCATCCCTTTATTTTTAAATTATTTTCTTTCTGTAGTTTCTGTACATGCAGTTAACTACCTACATTTGAAAGATTCAGATAAGTTTTATATGTATTCACTTGTGAAACTACCATCATGTTCAAAGAAAATAAATGTATGCATCACTGGGAAAAGATTTCTTGTGTTCTTCAGTAATCTTCCCCTGAAGTCTTTCTCATCCTTCTATCCTGCTGCCAGGCAACTACTGTTCTGCTTTTTGTTATTACACATTAGTTTGGATCTCCTAGAATTTCACTCATGTATTATCAAGTGTATATTCTCTTTTACCTTATAATTACTTTGAGATGCATTCCCCAGTGTTAAATGGATCCACTATTACTTGTATTTTTGAGGAAAGTTTAATAATAGTTATTATTTACAAAGTGGGGCAGGATTTAGGCACATCACCAGGGATTGTGTGGTTTCCTGGGACTCTCAAGAAGGAGTCCTTTCCATTTGTAGTCTGAAGGTTGATGGGAAGAAGTGCTTGTTGGGAGCCTGCTGTATGCTGGAGCCACCTGATAGAAGCTGTCCTTTGTCTTGAACTATGAGGCTCTAAAGCCCATTTAGGACTCTTTCTTTGTTCTCCAAGTGGTGCTTCTACTCATGTGAAGCCCAAAGAAAGCCAAAGAGCCACCGATACTTCATATTTCATTGTTGAGACCACAGAATAAGATGATAAGTAGATAGAGTAAAACTGCTGAAATCAGTTATGGGAATCCCACACTTTTATGTCATCTTATCTGGTCCTTTTAGGTCATCTTAGGACTTTTTATTTATATCTGGACTTGGGAATTGTGTACAAACAACATCATTTTAGAAATTCAGAGTCTAAGGGACAGCACCTGGGAGCACCTGTTTTTTTTTAATTTTTTATTTTTTTTTAATTGTGAGAAACCATACAGAGGAGTTACAATTACGCGGGCAAGATAATGAGTACATTTCTTATCAAGCATTGTTGCCTCCTCTTTGTTTCCCCTTTCCCACCTGTTTAAATGACAATACAAATCTAATGTCCATGATTCTATGTAGCTTCTGAGGGAAGACATGAAAGGTGCAGTCATTATTAACTATATGTGTAGTTATTGTTAATTACTTTGAGATTTCACAGGAATTGATATGTAGAAGGGATATTGGACTTTAAGAAGCACTGGAAGAACAGAGATCTTCTCTGGAAACAAAACTGACAGGTTGATAGAGATCTGATCAGCGCAAGGAAGAGCTATGTTGGAACCTAAGCTGTCAATCTACAGATGAGGCTGTCTTAGTTGTTTTTGTTACTGAAGGTATTCAAGCAGTAAATATTTGATGAGATAATAAATGTAAAATGCTTTGGAAGATGTAAATCTACGCAGTGATAATGATGAGAACAATGATGACAGTGAGAGCCACATGGTTCATTTGCATCGAAGAACTGAACTGTAAGGTATAAAAGCTGAGAATAGAGAAGAAAGGGAAAGGGAAAAAATCGATACTGGTGGATAACTACAAAGCATCAAGGTACCACATGAAGTATTTTATTCTACTTGAGCTAATGATACACATGAATGAGTATTCTCCATCACCAATGAGGAAAGAGGCTTAAAAAAGTCATGTGGTACCATGTAATGGTTAGAAGGATAAAAAATTATGTAGGAAGTCGTGATGATCGGGGCGGTTTTAGTTCCAGAATATTATTATCCATATGCTACTTTAAATTGGGTACAGTAGATTACTGAATTTTTCATATAGGAAAACTGGAGCATGATTCTATTATTATCCTTTCTAGTTCCAAGCCATATATACTTTTGATGACACAAAAGCTAGCTACTACTTGCTACCATTCAATCATCATTCTTATTAAGAGTCAATAAATAAGCAAATATAAGTTATCAAGTTATTAAGCTAAGTAACTATTTCTGGTCTACAGTAATGAAAATGTCTCATTAGGCTTCTGGATGATTTGTTTGATGTTGCAGAATTCTAGAATGTTAGGTGGAGTGTTCCAATGTCTTTGAACTGAGACTCTGAAAACTATGAGAGTCACTCTTGCTCTTAAATTTAGTTGACAAACCGTTGTCTTAGTACTGATATGAGGGCTTTCCTATTTCTCTCTGAGGAGTCAAGTTAGCTACCTCTGGGATGAATTCAGCTCTCTGTAGAATTGGGATTTTTCTCTTTTTGCTTTTCAGTTTGGTACAATCACCGCATAGCACTTCATTTGTACAATAAAAGAGCAATGTGAGAGGAGGCTGGTCATGGTGTTTAAAGGGCAAGCTCATTTCCGCCTTGTGCTGGACTATGTCAGGGACGAAGGGCTTTTAAACTGTGACAGCTGCCTGCCTCTGCAGCAGCCGGCCTCACCATTAGCAGCATTAGATAAGACACGGAGTACAAACTGAAAGGCAATTGTGAGATAGTTCACAAATCGACTTGAATATTGAAGATTCAATTAGACACTTTGCTTTGACTTTGTTTGCATAGCTGTTGAAGTGTGTGCTCTATGAAGGAACTCGGGCTACAAAGTACAAGGGGGAGGGGGCGAATCATGGGCTGTTCTATGCCTCACCCAGATGGATTCTTTTAAGGGAGAAAGCTTTTTATATATAAGTAATCATCCTGATGTATGGCTTCAGGGAACAGATTCAGGTTTTTTGGTCTTAACATATTTTCCTTCTGATTATTCAATATGTGACCCAGATTCTTTATAACTTTGTAGCCTCTCTCTGTCTGTCTGTATCCCTTTGGTATATGGCTTGTGTTTGCTTTTACTTTTGTAAATGCATTATTACTTCTATTGAGGGAATAAATCTCTATGTTAGGAGAAGATCCCCATTTTATTTATGGAGTATGGTTTTGCCCAACAGGGTGCTAAGCATAAAGTAAGGGATCAAGACATGGAATCAAAAGGTAGATGTCATTCACAGAGAGTAAGAATATTGAGAGTCAGACCTGGGGCTGGGACACTGAATCCTGAAGCTTGGGGAGGAAATCCAAGATAAAATTGAAGTATTTGTGTCCCCCATAGCATCCTTTAGCTCACTTCCCAGAAGTTTATACCCTTCTATTTGTCTTCTTCACAGAAGGTGATGGCTAGAGTAGAGCTTATTGACATAGTAAGTTGTTGATCAGATGTTTAAATCTTTCCTAAGAAAATCAGTTTGTCATATGCTGAATCTGACCTTCCTGGGCTTAGAACTGAAGCCTATCATCCAGCCTCACCTAAATCACAGGCACAGGGTACTTGCCTGGTATACCCTGGTGCGATTAAAATCAACACTTACAGTCTCCTATTGTTCTTCATGTTCCAGCTACCCACATTTTGCCCACTCTTAGAGATGAAATCATTACTGGCTAGATTCCTTATTTTCTTTCTATAATTACTTCTGCTCTAAAATTATTAATGTACAGTTAAGCCTTCATGCCTACGGGTTTGGCATCCATAGATTAAACCGATCATGACTAGAAAATGTTATTGCCATTGAAGTGTATAAGTCTACAAAGGTTGCATCTGTACTGAGCATGGACAAACCACTTTTCTTTTTAAATTATCTCTAAGTAGTTGTACAAAGGAGTTACCATTTAACAAAGCAGTTTATTAAAGCAATACATCTTGATGACTGTCACCCCTTTTACCATTCTTACCCATCCCCCCACCCATCCCTCTTCTCACTCTTTTTAATTTTGCAGGATATAAATTGGATTCTTCACTGCATTTTCTCCCTCTTCTCCTCTTCGTTTGTCTGCCTTTCCCCTTGACCCCACCCTACCCCTTTCAAGTACCCCCTTCCTGCTGCTTTATTTTGCTGAACTTTGATTTTGGCTTTCTAAGGAATTATATCATTTGCAATAGTTTCATTATTCCCTAAACAACACAGTATCACAAACACTTACACAGCATCACAAGTGTTTGTACAGCATGTACATGAATTAGGTATCATATGTAATGATCCATGAAACTTACAAGACAGTCATTGGTGATTTGCTACCACATCATTTTATATAAGGACTGAGCACCACAGGTATTGGTATCTGTTCAAAAGAATCCTTGAACTAATGTGCCTTTCATACTAAGGGATGGGTGTACTTCCTTTGGAATGAAAACATTTTTCAATGAGTCCAGATCTCTTAGAACCCCTGTATGGTGATAGAGATGATTGTGTTTAAGATATACAGTCACTTAACTTAGTCCTTACACACTGTAGAGGGGACCATCTCCCAGCCTTCTCAGGAATAGCATAGCCTCTCTTCTTTTTCAAAATTTTCTAGTGCATTTTCAACTGTAGGAACAATATTGTGAGAACATTTAGAGTTTGTATAACTCATTAGTGGTTTAGAACTTAGAAAAAAATTCAAGCTGGGAGAAAGTTAAACAAACTGAAGTTCATAGGATCAAGTGATCGGAAGCTGAAATAGCAGAACCACAGTTCATTTTCCTTAAGGCACTGGAAATGACACATTTGACTTCTGTTGCTTCTAAGGCTTGAAGCTGCTCAGAAAATATTTGTTAAGTGAATAAATGATTATATATACTAGGCATTGAGAAAAGGTACTTAGGAAGATGAACACAATTGGAATCCTTAATTTTTTTAAGACAAGATTATTCTTTATTCTATCCTTTATGTTTATATATAAAGCCCTTCCTTTTCTTCCTTCCTTCCTTCCTTCCTTCCTTCCTTCCTTCCTTCCTTCCTTCCTTCCTTCCTTCCTTCCTTCCTCCCTTCCTCCCTTCCTTCCTTCCTCCCTCCCTCCTTTCCTCCTTCCCCTCCCTCCTTCCCCTCCCTCCCTCCTTCCTTCCTTCCTTCTCCTATCCTGGGGTTTGAACTTAGGGTCAGGGCACTGTCCTTGAACTTCTTTTGCTCAAGGCTAGCATTCTGTAATTTCAGCCATAGCTCCAGTTCCCTCCCTCCCTCCTTTCCTCCTTCCCCTCCCTCCCTCCCTCCCTTCCTCCCTTCTTCCCATCCTCCCTTCCTCCCTTCTTCCCATCCTCCCTTCCTTCCTTCCTCCCTCCCTCCTTTCCTCCCTTCCTTCCTTCCTCTATCCTGGGGTTTGAACTTAGGGCCAGGGCACTGTCCTTGAACTTCTTTTGCTCAAGGCTACCACTCTGTAACTTGAGCCATAGCTCCACTTCCAGTTTTCTTGATAGTTGTCAACAATCTCATGGACCTTCCTTCCCTGGGTTGGCTTTGAACTGTGATCAGATCTCAGTCTCCTGAACAGCTAGGATTACAGTATTAAGCCACTGGCACCAGGCTTAAAGTGTTTTCCTTTAAATGACAAAACTCTTGGGTTCTTCACATTTAATATTAACTTTCTTTGCATAGTCTCTATATGTCTCTGAAACCCTTTATTATTACTGTCAGCTTCTACTTTCTCATAAACTATATATACAAAAACACTAGAGTCTAGTAAAATTATAGCCTCTTTCTGAAGAGTTCCATATTGACCTAGGATATGTACAAAATGATTTATACTACCGAGTCTCTATGGAAACACATCACATCTCATAAGATATTTTTAAATTTTTTAAGGAAGTAGCATAAGTTGTGAATCCCAAAGCAGCAACATCTAGTGATTGGAAGGCAATGTGATGGGTTTACAGCAACTGTAAATTGTGTTTTAGAGGTCCCAGTGGAGTAAGTAGGAAATGAAGAGGAAAAGTTAGTGTTAAAAATAAGGGGAAAATAAAATAAAAAGGCAGGTATTTTGTACTCACTCTCAGTTCTGGTGCTTTGAAAATAAATACAAACTAGTGTGCATGTGGTAAAGGTGAGAGAAGTCTTGATGAATGCCACTCTAAATTCACAATAAAATAAAGTTAGTAATAGACATTGAATTCTGAATGTGAAGGTAATTAAAATTTCTTTTGATTAAACTTTGGATGGCCTTCCTGATAGGAAAAAATAATTGGTCTTTTGAAGCCTCAAAAAGAATTCTAAATTGATTGTTTCACTTGAGGTAGAATTTTTTTGGTGATTATCTTCTCAGATGTATAAATTTATGATGATGTAATAGATTTTAGGATGTCCTTTGCTTAGCAGTGCTCTCGTTGCTCATTGATTGTGTTAGCAAGGTTTCATGGTTGATGAGGCCAGATGTGAATAATGCTGTAAAAGTATTTATTGGTTTTCTTATTTTTAACATTATGCCAACTTCATGGATGTTTCCTTTTGAAGAGCAAAAAATGACCAAGAGGAACTACTAGGTTGGAGTAGTTGGGGTTTTGAACTTCCATTTTGTAAGTTTAGTAACATAATCTTCATTTTATCATTCGCTCATGGAGGAATCCAGTGAACTTAATTATCCCCTCTGGGATTCTTCCATAGTCTATGCTAAATATGAAGCTATGATGTTGTGTCACTGAGTGGAACAGATAGGCCATAAAAATATTGTAGGACTTTCAGAATAGCAATTTTGGAAGAAAAAAGACTTTCATAATAAAAGTATCTAACTGAAGACACTTGGTATTAAGCTGAGGGCAAGAAACAGAAGGGTGGCGTCATGAACCTTAAACTTCTCAATGTGATTTATGCAACAGCATTGTGCCTGAGTCAGCCCTTCTTTCAGGAGCCACTTTACTGGCTAAGTAAAAATGGTTATCTATAACAAGAATGTTGAAACTGGTTTCTGTCTCTAGCTTTGTAATCTCCCTTTGAAGTAATCAATGAAAAATACGAAAGGTTATATAACTGTTGCATGAGTAATGACATCTACAAATAGTTATTTAGATGTGCAATGAAAGATATAATTAAGGTATATGAACTGTGGGATTCCACTGACTCAAATGTTTTCAAGAGACCAAGGGAAATGAAGTTGGGAACTTCAACAACAGAAAAGTTTATTCTTATTATGTTTATGATTATATTATTATATGTCTGATTTCTAATAATAATAAAAACAAGGAAAGATTTCCCATTTTTGGAATGATCTAGTCAGACGTTAAGTAAGTAATGAGGCATGATCTAATCACCATTACCACTCAAGATAAAAGACAAAAAATAAAGGAAGCAAGCAAGCAAGCAAGCAGAGGAAGGAGAAAAAAATGATTGAGGACTTGGGGAAGCTCAAATGTACAGGGTACTTCACAGTTTTGACAAATGAGATTTAGATGGTTCTGTATTTGTACATTCTCCTACTTAGGAGAGCTGCAGGTTAGGATGAAGATTTAAATGAGAGGTAGCACTCCTATAAAGCTCTATGTATATATATTTGGGCATATTTTAGGTGGAAATCCTGCAATGAGAGAAGCTATAACCATCATTGAAAGTTTGATCCTTCTAGGGTCTCTATTAAGGCAAGGTGAAGACCAGAGGAACCTTTTGGGCTTTTAGCAAGTTGGCGAACATTGTAGATTCTGAAGCATAGCAACTCGGGCTGTCAGTTATCTCTCTTCCCTTGGCAAGCAAGCGGAAAAGCATGTTTTATTGGCTGCCAAAGTATTGATTATTATTAGCTGCTAGGCTTCTTTATTTTGTTTTGCAATGCCTCCTAAAGCCAAATTGCTTTTTATTCTTATCTGTAAGTAGATCTTTAAGTAGAGTCATAATATTAAAGGAACAGGGTCAGAAAGTGGTAGGCAGCTGAATACTGCTAAAGGCTCAGAAAGTCTCTCTGTGTACTTTGGGAAGGAGATGAGGGGTAGAAGAAGGAGAAGGCAGTGTAGTTTAAGGGTAAGAATGCTTGATTCAAATCCCACTTCCAGTGGCAGGGCAAAGTAAACCTCTTGTATATCTGCTTCCTGTGTCTGTGATCATTGGCTCATCCCTCAGGATCCTTTCCTCATTCTGCATACTCATCGTACGTGCATCCAAGGTCCACTGGCGTGTTTCATGTTAGTGCGGTTCCATTATCTGCATTGGATAGGCCTCAAATTCATTCAAAGTTTACTGTTTAGAAGGCTGTATCAGCTTTGTATCAGAAAGCTATGTAATTTTTCCCAGGATATTTTCTCATTCACAAAATTTAAGGACAGCTGTAAAAATTACATGAAGGAAGTGTGCCTAAAGTGGTTGGTTGCGATGCTGACTTCTGACATATGCCTATTGAATTAAGTCTGGTGATCTGCTTTGTAAGATGGAAGCTAAGTTATTTTGCAGGGTTGGTAACAGTACTTATACAATGGTTGTATCGATAGAAGACAGGAACATACCCAGCCAGCAGTAAGGCTCCCCCTTACTGCTAGCTATTAGTGCCTTAATTTTCTGTCAGCAACACTGTTAGTTCTTCTACTGTGCCTAACACTAAGTGAATATTTTAAAAACACCATTGATTTAATTTCTGCCACATTCCTTTTTCTCCCTTACCCACAATTTAAAAAAAAATCTGGCAGAATCTGACTGGAGGGAACATTATAATGGGAAACAAATCCCTTCTCTTGTCCAATGACTTCTAGTACACTTTCTTTCTCTGTGACATTATTAGTATTGTAAAATAAATCTGATTGTGAATATTTGAGCTATAAAACATGTTCTGAGACATATACACACAGTTAATACATATATTTACATGCTTACGGTAGTGGATGGAATGAACATATTCATCCTCTTACTTAACTATCCATTTCCCCCTGTGGCAAGAACAGCTATAATTTACTCATTTTAGCAAAAATCCTGAATATACTACACTATTGTTTACTGTACTCTCATGTTGTATTTTAAAATTCAATTTTTTCTTATTTGAAATCTAGATTCCTAGGATAGATATATAGAGTGGCTAGCAGGTCTGTTTTTCTTGATATCTCTCCTAGAAACCTTGAAGTACATTAATTAACCCATTTCTTCTTAGCCAGTTCAATGTAAATAAAGACAGCTTTTTATTGCTCTTTTGGATTGGGAAGTAAAATCTGACAAAATACTAAAGGAAGAAGGAGAGCCTTTTTTTCATTTTTATTATTTTGGGTCTGGTGTTAAAGACACTTCCTATGTAAGAATCATAACTGTGATATTTTCAAGGACAATTTTAGAACTCTTTTCTTCCACTGCACTGACTCTAGATTGGCGTTTTAAAGGCATACAAGCAAATCCTAGCTAAAGACTATGTTCCAACCCCAGAAGGATAGGACATTAGCCTGTGCTCAGCTTTCTCTCTAAAAACTAACAATTCTACAGAGAGATTCTGTTACTCTTTCCTGTTCTTTAGTTTCAAAGAAATAGCTTGGAAATTAAATTGACAAATACAAGGTAAGGGGTACTTCCAATTTTACTTGGGTAAGATTTTGAGATTTTAGGTTAATTTTAACAGTTTACTGTTTTCTTACATTATATGTCATTAGTAGATTTATTGGTAACAAATTTCTTACAAGGGCTGGGAAGGTGGCTCAGTGGTAGAGCGCTTGCCTTGCATGCATGAGGCCCTGGGTTTGATTCCTCAGCACCACATAAGCAAAATAGAAAAAACCCGGAAATGGCGCTGTGACTCAAGTGGTAGAGTGCTACCCTTGAGCTGAAGAGCTGAGGGACAGCGCCCAGGCCCAGAGTTCAGGCCCCATGACTATATCCTCCCCCCAAAAAATTCTTCCAGAAATAGGTAGTTCATAGGATTGCACAAAATAGAATCTGAATGTGTGTTAACTTATGCGTTCATAACTTTCTGGATACTCTCTAGTTCCAAATGTAGTGATAAGGAAAGTAGCTTCTCTTGATTCTTCAAATGACTGTCTGGGTTGCATTTCATAACATGATTGCCTTATAAAAACAGTGTTGATTGTCTGAATATCACAGGCCTTTGACTTTCTATGGTATTCTTGATTTCTATGGATCTGGGCTGTCTTCATTTATTTTTGTTGTTGTTGTTGTTGGTGGTGGTGGTCATGGGGCTTGAACTCTGGGTCTGGTCACCGTCCTTCAGCTCTTCAGCTCAAGGCAAGTGCTCTACCACTTGAACCACAGTGCCACTTCCGGTTTTCTGGTTTTGAACTGTGATCCTCAGATGTCAGCCTCCTGAGTAGCTAGGACTACAGGCATGAACCACAGGTACTTGGCCCTTTAAATTTTATTTTTATTGCCAAGTTTATATACAGAGGGGTTACAGTTACATAAGTAAGATAATAAGTACATTTATTGTCAAACTTGTTAGCTCTTATTCTCAAATAGTTGTAGAATGCATGAAGTTATAAATGTATAAATCAGACTGATCTTATAGACAGTTTACTTAGTTTCCCTTAATGATAGTGTCTTGCAAAACCATAGTGCAAGTATATACTATAGAATTAACACCTGTGAAACAGGTACATAGCAGTTGTACATAGTTGTTTGTCAGCATAAGGGTCCTTCATATGTTCTGCACCTAATTCCCCTCTTACACCTCCCTCTCCTCAGCCCCTTATACACTCAACTGCCCCCTATCTCCATAGTTTTGTAACTCAAAATGTTATATCAGTATATGTAGATAATCTTTTAGGATGATTTTTTTCTTTACTCCATATGATATATAAAAGTCTATCAGGTTAATATGTATATCAGGTTAATACATATATCAATATTTCACTTGTTTTCAAATATTTATTATCTTTAAGTAGTTATACACAGGAGGTGCCATTTAACAAAGCAATTTATGAATATAAAGAATCTTGATCAGTGCCACCCCTTTTACTATTCTCACCTCCCCCCAACCCACTCCTTCTCTTAACTTTTCTTCACTTTGTGGTATATACCATGAAAGTTCACTTGTTTTTATTGTTGAAATTATTTCATGATCCATATCCATAAGTTTACTTAACCATTAACTCATTGCCAGGTATCAGGATCCTATTCCATTTTAGTCTAATACAAATGAGACAACTATAAAATTTATATACAGGTTTTCTGTCAATGTAAGTTTTCATATTTTGGACTAAATCCCAGCAATACAATTGCTGCATCTTGTGATCTTAAACAATTGTGTGTTTAGTGTTGTTGTTTTTTTTTTAAAGCAAAATCCTGAATGGCTTGCCAGAGTAGTTAAGGCTTGTGTTTGCTTATGTATATTGCCAAGTCTTTAAGTTATACTAAGTAAGAAAAATAAAGAAAATGCACTTATTCTACTACTCAGAAGTGAAGCATGTATTTTAAAATAGAGGATGTCTGTCCATCAAGTAGTTCATTGTTAGCATTTGTAATTTCAGAGATTAGCATTCAATATCTATCTGCCAATCTGCCAACTTCTCATATGAGTTCGTTCTCTTGTCTTCTCACTGATCACACACACACACATACACACACACACACCAATTTTCCAGTTGTTCAAATTATATTGTCTATTATAGAGTTTTTATTCTTAGGAATAGATTCACATTAAAGGATGCATGCCTTCTTAAACTATAAACTATTAACTATTTTATACTTCATAGATGCTCATATTTGTTGAACCAAACTACATTTCTGTTTTGTTTCACCTTGCACTGGGTCGAAGGAGTAAACTTTGGATGAAGCAAGACAGCCTACCTTGATCCTTTACTTCCTCATAAAGAATCAAAGTTCATTGGGATGTGGCCGTTTTTTGCCTTCTGAAGGAAAGAAATTGATAAAGGGATAGACTTAGAGATGTTGATATGTGTTTCCTTTGCTAAGCTCTGGGGCTGAATTGTGTGTGAATATCAAATCCAACATCATGCTTCTCCTACCATGTCCAGAGTTACATAGTTGCCAATTTCTTTCCATCTGTAGAAAGCACAGTAAAAATGCAAGAGAGCAAATATGATGCCATCAAGGAGATAATCCTGAACCTGTTATCTGATAAAGAAGTAAACTATTTGTCAACTTAATACTTCATTAGGTGACATGACATGTTGGTTCTTCCTCAGACCTAAATTTATAGCTACAGCTCTGTACAGCATAGCAATAAAGGATATTATAAATTATCTAGTCTGATCCTCTCATTTTTCAGATGACCTCCCAGGTAAGCCCTGGAAATCTCTTCATTGGCAACTACTATTATGTTTCTTGTTTGGTAGCTGTCTCTGTTTGTTCAGCATTTATTTTTATGTTTAACAAAAGGATGTAGATTATGTTATGTTATAATTGAAAGCTACCAGCATCAGCAGCCTAAATCCAATTCCTCTTCATTTCAGTCAAATTTCACATTCCATTACAACAGAATTAATTTGATGGCCAAATCTGGTATGTTACTGCTTTCCAGCTAGATTTGCTTCCAATTTAACATCCTAACTATGCTTGTAAAATAGACAATAAAACAATCTTTTCTGATTTGGGAGCTGTACTTTATTCTTCATTTCTCTCTGCTCCACTGTAACATTTTAGTTGAGTTTTATGGAACAATCACTTTCCTCATCTAATTACTGCGATTCCCTGGTAGATGGCCTCCCTTGCCCTGCAATAGCAAAATTATCATAAACACACAATGCCACTGCCAGCATCTCACTTCCCACATGCATCAGTGAGCGGAGCCCCACTCCACGCCCCCTCCCCCACTAAATTGTGTTCTTGCTAAATTGACAATTTTCGTGTGAACCCATCACATTTTCCTCCGACATACCAGCAAATTCCTGAGAAAGTTAATCTTCCCTCATAGGTACTCTTCAGGTTCAGCTCCTTGTGTATACACACCATTCTGCCTGCAGATAAACACAGGCTGAACCCTTCTAATTAAATGCTTAGCTGTCAGGACTCTATTCCAACAAAGAAAAGTTGGAAATGGCTCTCCAAGCAAGATCATAGAAATAAATCATAGGAACCGAGTTTGTGGAAAATCTACTAAAAATCCTCCCACAGCATGACACTTGACTACGGTGATACTCGAAAGAAAAGTTGCTTGAGCAATGACCACGGAAGAGTCTAGAATCCAGATTTGGCTTGAGAATGAAAAGTGAAGCATGGCCTTCAGTAAAGACCAGAGCCGAGGGGGCCTTGAGATCAAGTCAACACCAAGATCCTCTGAAGAGAAGACTCCAAGTCGAGAAGCAGGGTGATGTCCTGCATTTTTACCTCCTCAATACCTCACCAAGGCATTTAGAAACTACCTAGGGGCTGATCCCAGAGAAGATTAAATAAATTGGTATTACAGAATCAGGAATACAAATTTGGTTTCAAAATCAAAGATCACAGATTCCAGTCCAGAGAAAAAAGTGGATCTAGTAAGGCCTAGAACAATGATATAACCAGGAGCAAAATCCCTAAGATAAGATCAGTTCAAGATAGAGAAGTTAAACAAGAATACACCAGCTTGACTAGAAATGTTCTGTTTTCCCTGGTGTCAAAATAAGGAGGAAACAAGGATGCATTCATGGTGTTTGCTGTCTTCAACCTAGGTCTCCTGAATTTCATACTCATTGTTCCTGGAGATTTCCTTTCTGCTAAGATGTCAAGATAAGCCTTCTGCAGATGGCAACCAGAGATTCCGGAAGGAGAGACAGTTACAAGAGGTGTCACGGGGTCTTACATACACCGCTTGATTTCAGAGTGACTTTTGGGATGAAAATAACTTAATGATATCATTTTTTAGTCATTATAGCTATGATTAATTCAGGGAAAAATTACCAATGAATATTAAAAATCTCTAAATAAATGCTTGATGAAAAAGATTATAGATTGTCTCAAAGAATCTCCTTGAAGATTACTCATTAATTGCAAATGGAAAATTGGTAATTTTCCAGCAGAGAAACCTGGCTCTCACTCTCCTTTACCTAAGTGACTTAAATTCACTTACCCAGAAATGGCACAAACCAACAGAAGTTCCTTTTCATACAATGCACCAGGAATGACTCAAAGTTTCTTTCACTGTTGCCAAAAGTATAAGTTGAATTTAATCATGGTGAAACAGACAAATCCATATAAGTGACAGTTCTTTCAAGTAACAACCCCACATTGTAATGGATTGAATGACAGTAAGGCTGAAGAGGACATAGGCAGCCTCCAGTTACATTGTATTTCGAAAGCACATCTTCTAAACACTGCTCCTCTGTATGTGGTGGGTGTCACGGTTTTTGTAGGCAGCTGGGAGAATGTAGCATGTTCCAAAGCCTGTTTGTGCCTAAAATTTCAAAGATGATCAAGCAATTGGTACTATTGATTTTCCTTGGGTGGGTGGGTGGGGAGAAGCTGAATAACTTGGTTAGTTAAATAACTTGGTCTGTTTTCTGTTTTTAATATTTTGGTTTCAACTTAAAATCAATCTTACTATTCATGTGTTTATTTTTCTGAGAGAGAGAGGGAGATAGAGAGAGAGAGGGAGAGAGAGAGAGAGAGAGGCCCCACTATATAGACAGGTCCCACTATATAGACCAGGCCAGCCTCAAACTCAGGATCTTCCTACCTCAGCCTCCCAAGTGCTAGAATTCCAGATAAGAACCTTTTATACACAGCATTAGACTTGACATTTTATTTAACTTTTAAGGGGTAACAAGTTTGACAAGAAATGTATTCACTACCTTACTTATGTAACTGTACATCACCTTGACAATAAAATTGTTTTAAAAAGGGATTTTCAAGTAGAATACTAAAGTAAGGAAACCAGGTGCCCCAAAAAGTATGTGTTCTCTATTATTTCATTCACATACATTTCCAAAATAAGCAAGAATCACCAGGGGATGGATTAGCTTCATGCTAGCTGCGGCCAGATGCACAGAAGAACAATATTCTTTATCTCTCAGATAAAAACTACTGTGTTTGCCCACTATGAGTTAAGTTTGCCAGCTAAGAAATGATGTCATGGGGAACAGTATATTGAGTCTCAAGTGACTCCTTGAAAAAAGATAACTTCTGCAGCCTACCTATTTGTATCGAGTGTGTAACCCACTTGTCCTGAGTCCTCCATGGAAGCGCACATGTATGAACAGAATTTTAAACCTGATGGGCTTTGCTAAGAACACACTTCACAACCCGTCCTTTAAATTTTTCTTTATGATTCTATCTCTCTGCTCGAAAAGTGAGAACATTCCTCTTATTAAAAACAGAAAGGGTGAGAATGTTTTCTATAGAACACTTGCCCATCTGCATCTAAAGCGCTTTATCTCCCCAGCTGCCGTTTGTTCGTACTGAATGCACAGTCAGATGGCCTCACACGCTCAGAGCCATCTATTTGTTCTATAATGCACATTGAGCCATGTTTGAAGCAGGATCAGTTTTCAGCTGAACTGAAGGCAGCGTTTTGATAAATTCAAGTGAATGGCTAATTCGAGCATATTCAAGATGCATTAGTTACAAAGCCAAAATGATCCCCCCCCCACCAATTCTTTTATCTTTGCTTTCCCACTTTACATCTTGCATGGTACATATAAAGAATTTTGGTAAAGGGTTCAAAATGTTGGTTTTAAGATATTGGGCTTGAAATTAATAGTTTTCATTAACTTTTAAAATAGTTTTAAGCATCTCTTTTTTATTATTACTTATAAATTAATTGTGAACATACATGATCCTGGTGAGGTAGGAGTTATGATCCTGAAACCAAGTTCTTCAGAAAATTTATGGTAATGAGAGAAATATATGTAAGTACATAAGCATGATAATGACAACTTGCCGCCCCCCCCCATAGGGAATAATTAATCTTTGTTTTCTTGGTTTATGGACTTTCTTAAGGTTGTGAGGGAGAAGGAGAACTGAATGAAACCAAGGTAGATTGGCTTAATTCTTACCGAAATGTAAATGATACTGATACTGAAGAGAGAAAAATGATGCCTAGAAAGAGGTGAAGAGGCATGTAAAACAAAGCAAGGTAGCATAGTTGAAGTTTTCTAAGAGAGAGAAGAAGAGAGAGAGAAGAGAGAGACAGTTTGTGATGGGTATAAATATAATCAACAGCCTTCTAAATTCATTAGCTACTACATCATTTCCCTATTGCTGCTGTAACAAATTACCATGTATTTGGCATATAAAACTATACAAATGCACTGTCTTACAGTTCTGGAAATCAAAAATCAGCCTCTCTGAGTTAAAGCCAAGGTGTCACCAGAGCATATTTCTGCTTCTCTAGAAGAGAATCTGTTTTCTTCCCTTGCCGGTTTGTAGAGGCTGCCTGCATTGCTTCACGAGTCAAGTTTCATTTTGTGTCACTCCGACATTGCTTCTTTTCTCTTTTCTATACTTACAACCCCGTGGCTGTGGGGGGGTCTACCCATATATAATCTAGGACAATCTCATTATTTTATGGTTTCCTCAGAAAAATTTTCATTTCAGTTGGAACTTTGGTTCTCCCCCGCAATGTAACATGCCACATTCACAAATCATGGGAATTCGGGTATGGACATTTGGGAGGAAGGTCACTATTCTACTATGGATACCAAGCCTTTATTTCACCGAGTATTCTGCTATGATGAATCCTGCAATATAAAAATAATAAACAATACTGAAATAATATTCCTTATCTGACTCACAAAAACAACTAGAATATTTTGAGCTTCAATTAGTTTCCCCTAAATAACAGTAAGTACTTTTGTAATTATACATGTGATCTCTGTGTACCTGTTGCAAGCATATTTTTTCATAGTAGAATTACAATAAGAAACAGTGACTTACTTTGACTCTTTTTTTTTGATTTTTTTAATTGTGAAAATACTGTACAGAGGGGTTACAATTACATGGGCAAGATAATGAGTACATTTCTTATCAAGCATTGTAGCCTCCTCCTTTGTTTCCCCTTCCCATCCCATCCTCCCCCAGCTCTCCCACCCAACCCTCCTCCCCCCACCACCAAAGTTGTAAATTTCGTTTTTGACATAACGACTTGTACATCTCATTGTTGCAATGGGTCTACCTGTATCCATATTTAAACGATTTGTTTTTCCCTTCCCCTCCACAAATTAATGAACCCTGCTTACTTTGACTCTTATGCACCAGGGTATGCTATAATTCTTAGTTTCAGTCCCTCAGTTGTGGACTGAGCTTCTTGAGGTCAGGGGTCATTCCTTTGTTGATTTTCCCTTCCTGGTGTATAAAATAGGGCTTATATATAAAATAGGGCTTACATTGCTAGCTATAATATATCTGAAGCAATAAGGAATAGCTGGACGTTTTTCAAGTTACTTTTGCTTATTTAAAAGTATCATAGTAAGGACTATGTTGGACATACATTGTATTTCTACCCAAGTGGTCTAATGACACCAGTGCGGATGTGTTTCTAATTTTACCGGGCAGCAATCTCATCAAGTGAGTCACATGGATGGCAAAGTGCATCAGCCTGTGAGGAGTGCAGGGCTTTATCTAGCAGGAAACCAGGGCCAGAAAGAACATGGAGAAAGAAAGTGAGGGTGATTTTAATATTCTTTTTTTTCCCCTACCATGAAGAGTATGGAATCTAATGGTATCCTAGTTTTTTTCATTTTTGTTTGTTTGAAGTATATGTTGAAGGTGAGGATGATTTTGTGTATCTTCCCACTGCAGGGCCCTGACCTCTACCCATTTAATTCTGAATCCTGGCGCATGGACACTGGGTTAGGGAGAGCTGCACCTGGTAATGTGGCTTTGAGCAAGGGAATTAAAGACGGACCTCAACACAACAGTAGGGTGGAATGTTGATAAGAAGTAGCCTATCCTAATGGATGACAGGCTTGGTTATCTTTGATGTTACCTTTGCAGTACTGGGAACTTTCTTACTTCCCATTTGATGTCTACATTTCCATATATATACTCAAATGTACACATCCATGGCTCATAGACACAGACGTGTATACAAAACGCACACACACAAATATACCCATCATCCGCAGGAAAAGAAGAGGGAAGAGAGAAATAAATGCCTTTTTTTCAGCAGGCTGGGTGAAAACTGAGTCCAAATACTGAACAAGAGAGAATTAGCTCTATAAATCTGTCCCTAGGGGACCACCCAGTTCTTCCCAACCCATGGTCTCTATACATTCTATATGCATTGACAATCACAACTCAGACCTGAATCAAATGCTATTCAGTAACCTTTTCTATTTCCCCTCGAATTGCTGTGTGTTTATCTGAATGTAATCATATTGCCTGTCATTATCGTAATCTGGGGCAAAATGTTGACTTTACATAACTTTCACAAGAAAATTTATTTATATACTAGTGACTAAGCAAGTAAATCAGTTTTGACAAAGGTCTTCTTTTTGCAGATGGTTATTGTCTTTGCTGTTGCACATATTTTTTTATTTTACTTTTATATTGGTTTCATTGTCCCATGATGCAGGGTTCACAGAGGAGGCCATCCCCCTTAAATTGTAAGGAAAGTGAGTTAGAGGATCCTTTTGTCGACATTCACAGCCATTGGACCTGCCAGAGCCCTGCTCTGTATGTTTGGGACAGAGCCAGCTTCATCAGACCAGGCCTCAGGAACCTCCCTAAATGTCCAAGGAATCCATGGGCCCTGTTCATAATGAAGTCATCGCCATGCAGGTTTTGAGCTGGGAGGGCTGGTTATGCCTGTGTTGGTGTCCTCAGGCTTCCTGGCCACAGGGTCAGAATTGATCCCTAAACAGCCACTCTCAGTGTCCCACGTGGCTTGTTTACCGTGTGAACATCACTCATCATTCTCTTTTGTGTTCAGGGACCTTTGAGATTCTGTGTGCATACTAGGGCTGAGGCTGCCAAATTAGAAAGTTTCCTGGAAGTGTTACACTGCAGAACTCCACAGTGGCTCGAGTGACTACCGCTGTACTTCCATTGCTGTTTTTTTTCTTTTAATTGAGTCTTTCCTTGTCTGGCCCCTAGACACAATCTTCTGCAGTCCTTCCACCCAAGGCAAGTTACTCATTTCCCTGTGCTATCACGTCCTTTGTGTATCAGCATATTACAAACATCATCATGTAGATTGCTCCTATTCTGGACTCTTGGTCCATTCCAGATTGTTTCACTTGAACTAATTATATACATCTCTCACCCACTGCAGTGTCTTGACTGGCTCCTCATGATGGCAGTATTGGAAAGTGCTGAGGGCCTGAAGGAAGTTTCCCTTAGACCCTGGAATGGGATCACAGAATCCCAGCTCTTCTCATCTTCTTCCTGATTCCTGGCTCATGAAACGAGTGGTTTGTCCTCCTACTAATCTTACTAGGGGTCCAAAGCTAGGGAGCCACCCAATCTTGGACTGGAAACTCCAGCAACATGAGCCAAAATTGACCTCCTCTTTTTATAAAGTTCATTGTCTCAGGTAGTTTGTTACAGTGATGGGGCGCTGATGAACTCAAGGATGGGAGATGTGATTTTTGTTTTCTCACCCAACTTGGTTCCTACCCCATTTTTTTTTTATTTTTAAATGAAGAAGATTTTAGAACAATGGCTGTTTGTGATTTCTACACGGAAGGATTCTCTCCAGCCAGAAGCGCCTCACTACTGTCGATTATTGTTCTCCTGAAACAGAGCAGGGTGAATTCTAACAGACTCAACTGTAAAAAGTAGCTTTAAGGTTAAGTGAAGGTCTTTGAAGGAGAGAAGAAAGAGGCACTTGAAGGAAGAAAATTGAATGAGTACTTATGACTGCTGCTAAAAGGACCTATGTAAATCCAGTAGACTAAATCAATAATGTCAGCAACCTCATTTGAAAATTGGTTTCCATACCTCGGAGATTTCAGCCTATCTATATTACAGTCTTCCCTATATTATACGCCTTATGTAAAAGAGTATGGAACAAAACAAGAGGGCTTTATAGGCAGATAGGGAGCAACAGACAGATGCTGGATATGCTGTATACCTGAGAGTTGCCCAGTATAAATATTTGACAAATGCAATGGCTTGCGATTCCTGAAAGAACATTACAAACATCATTTCATCCTGAGTTCAGCCCCAGTCAAGCGAGCATTACAAAGAGTGGCTTAGTGTAATCCTGTGCTGCAGATCAGCACATCATTAGCTCAGACATGTGGAAAAGAACAAATACATGAGCTGCTAGAGGAGGAAAAGCCTGCCTCTGCTCTTCCTGCTCCATGGACCCTGGCACACCACAGCTCTGCCCAGAACCTAGGCTGTGGTTTGAGGGGATGGCATCTCATAGAGTAGTCCTAACACTACTGCTATAACCCAGGGCGACAGAACACAGAGGCCTGGGGTGTGCAGAGAGATAGACAGGGCAAATGTAATTATATCCACTTATGTAGCATGAAAGCCACAGCTTCCAAATGAGGAGTGGGATACTGGCTGTCATGGAGCAATGATGGCATACAAATTTCCACACACTTCTTAGGTGATGCTTTGGTCGTTGGTAACATTATACAATGTGCATCCCCAATGGCAGTTCATCCTGTGTTAAGAGCCAGTCCTGCAGAATTAGAAGCATCAATGCTGTTGGCATACATACACATCTATACTTCTCTTTATGGTCTTCCCACCACCAAACAGTCCATCTTGGAAGTTGTTCATTAAGAGAAAAACATGGGAAAAAAAGACAAGGCACTGCTAAAGGAAACTGTGTAGCTGTTAACAAAGAAAGTTTATTTAATAAACTGACCCAATTGACATATGCTATATTGAGCAAAAATATAGTATATACTAATTGCACATGCACTTTCTGCCTTTGGAGGGAAGGATGATACTGGGGCTTAAACTCAGAGACTAACAATTTCCTGTAGTTTGTTTCACTCAAAGCATGCTCTGCCACTTGAATGTCCAGAATTTTGCTGGCAAATTGGAGGTAAGAGTCTCTAGGATGTGTCTGCCTGGGCTGGCTTTGCAGTACATTCTCTCTGATACCAGCCTCCAGCATAGCTAGGATTAGAGGCGTGAGCCACCAATGTCTTGCTGTCTGTCTCTTTCTGTGTGTGTGTTTGTGTGCACGCGCGTGCGCTCTCCCCCTCCTTCTGTGTGTGTGTGCTCCCCCCATCTCTTTCTCACACACATACACATGCTCTTATGATTACAAACACAAAGGGACGTTGCCAGCCTTTCAATACTATTCCCATGACCTAAGAGGTTTCACTTAGGTTTATTTATGCTCACTGTTTTGGAGGTCTGTGTTTGGCTGGTCCCATTTCTTTAGCCTTGTGGAAGGAGAATGCTTGTCTTATGGTCAGGAAGAGGTAAAGATGAAGCAGAGGGGGCTCAGGGTTTCTTATACCATTCAGGGGCATACCTCCCATGTCCTGAAGGCCTCTACTTGGCCTTACCCTTAAAGATTCCACCTCCCATTATTTCAAAGCCGAGGACCAAGCTTTTATCCCTGGATCTTTGGGGGACACTTCATATCCAAACTACAGTACATATATATACTGATTTTTTTCCATCATCAAAAGTTGAAGTAGTAATTTCTATGTTTATGCATATTTTATGAACATAGAGGAAATTATAAAACTTCCTGACACCAGGTCAGCTGGTGTGAGCTCTGGCACTTATAAAACAGAAGGTATTTCTAGTGTAAGGAAAAAATAAACCTTAAAATAGTACTTAAAGAGCTAAGAATGATGGATCATGAGAATATTACCAGCTACTTGGGAAGCAGAGATCACAAGGATTCTGGGCAAAAGTTAATGCAACTCCCTTTCAACTGAGAGTGGCAGTGTTGTGCTATTACTCAGATACCTGGGACACATGAAATGTGTCAGTCTGATCCCAGATAAAACACGACATCCTGTGTCCAAAATAACAAAAACAAAAACAAACAAGCAAAAAAAGAACTGGGGCTGTAACTCAAGTGGTAGGGAAAATACCTAATAAGTTTGAGGCCTTCAGTTCAAGCCCTACTACTGCCAAACCAAAAAAAAAAAAAAGTATTAAAGTATATTTTCCAGAGTTATAAAAATAGTAGTGGAGTTAAGACTAAAATATTAGTCGAATCTACAGGGCTTCCTACAAGTAATTCTTCTTCTGTGTATGAGTATCTGTGAAATGATACAATATGTCATTTCATAGTATGAAGAAAAGAGGTTGTCTTCAAGTGTCAAAAAATCTGGGCTTAAGTCTCTGGCACACTCTACTATCTCTTTGATGTGACATATTTACTTAAAATTTCTGAGCCATTATTTCTTCAACTCTGAAAATAGATGATAATTCCAGCCTACATTTCTATAGTAGATCATTGTGAGAGTTAACTATGATAATGAAGATATATATATATATATCTTCATATATATATATATACATATATATATGAAAGGCTACAGCCTTCTGAAAGTGGACTACCCACATTTCTCTTCCCATTCAGCACATAGCACACTGACTGAAGGAAGCATAATTCTTTCATGTCTTTTATTTTGATATAAATTACTATTTTTTTGTCAGTTATGGGGATTGAACTCTGGCCTGGGTGCTGTCCCTCAGCTCTTCAGCTCAAGGCTAGCGCTCTACCACTTGAGCCATAGCACCACTTCTGGCTTTTTCTGCTTATAGGGTGCTGAGTAATCAAACCCAGGACCTTATGCATGTGAGGCAAGCACTCTACCACTGAGCTACCTTCCCAGCCCCATCAATTAATATTTTTTAAACTTATATTTAACTAATTGTACAAGGGGATTTCAATTCAACATTTCAGCTTATGAGTACACTGCATCTTGATTCGTGTCACCCCTTCCAGCAATCTCCCCATCTCTCCTAACCCCACCCTGTCCTTCGATTTACCTAGTTCCATTTTCTCATATTTACATTGAGTACTATGACTTTATTTTCCCACATTTTGATGGCACTGGGGTTTGAACTCAGGGTCTCATACTTGCTTGTAGTTGCTCTACTACTTGAGCTATGACTTGCATCTATTTTTTTGCTTTAGTTTGTTTTTTTTCAGGTAGAGTCTCAGGGTTTTGCCCTTGGCTAGCGTGGGATTATAGTCTTCCTATCTATACCACCTCAAAGCTGGCATAACAGCCACACACTGCCACCATGCTCACTTTATTCAGGTGAGGTTCTAGGTAACTTTTTATCCAAGTAGGTCTCAGAACATGATCTTTCTCTGTCTTTGCATAGCTGGGATTATAGGCATGAAACACCATGCCAGGCTAGATTTTATTAAGGCACAATTTCCATATCATAAAACTCATGAAATCTAAATATAAAATAGATAATTACTGACAAATCTTTTTTTAATTGTGAAAATACTGTACAGAGGGTTTACAATTACATGGGCAAAGTAATGAGTACATTTCTTATCTAGCATTGTTGCCTCCAACTTTGTTTCCCTTTCCCATCCCTTCCCATCTCCTACCCCCGCCCCGCACCCCCTCTCCAGTGCCAAAGTTCTAAAGTTCGTTTTTTGACATAACGTCTTGTACGTCTCATTGTTGCAATGGGTCCACCCGTATCCCTATTTAAAAAATTTGTTTTTTCCCTTCCCCTCCACAAATTATGCCAACATCAAATACAGTGAAAACAGGGGTTATACTGTGGGGGAAGAACATACAATGCAATGAATAAATGATCTTATAAATGTGTTAGAAACAATTGCAAGAAAGAAAAAACATTTGAATCCTTATCTTGGGATTCATTTTGCCTAACATCAACTTATCTGACCGTTTCTGCTTGTCTCAGACATATACTAGTTATTGCAAATAAAGGAAACTATGGGACCTATGTTTCTTTGGGTCTGGCTTACTTCACTTCATATAATTTTTTCCAAGTCTTTCCATTTCCTAACAAATGGGGCAATGTCATTCTTTCTGATGGAGGCATAGAATTCCATTGTGTACATATACTACATTTTCTTGATCCATTCATCTAATGAGAGGCTTCTGGGTTGGTTCCATATCTTAGCTATGGTAAATAATGCTGCAATAAACATAGTTGTGCTGGTAGCTTTAGTATGGTCTTGTTTGTGATCATTTAGGTAAATACCCAAAAGTGGATTGCTGGGTCCTAGGGGAGCTCTATGTGGAGTCTTTTGAGGAACCTCCATACTACTTTCCAAAGTGGGTGAACAAGTTTATACTCCCATCAACAATGCAGTAAGGTTCCTTTCTGGCCACATTCCCTAAAGCATCTGTTGTTATTAGAGTTCTTGATTATAGCCATTCTCACTGGGGTGAGGTGGTATTTCAACGTTGTTTTGATTTGCATTTCTTTTATGGCTAGAGAGGTTGAGCATTTCTTCATGTGTCTATTGACCATCCTTTTTTCCTCTTCAGAGAAGTTTCTCTTTAAGTCTTTAGCCCACTTATTTATTGGACAGTTGTTTCTTTGAAGATTTGTTGTTGGGGGGTTTAATTTTTTTGAGTTTCAGGTATATTTTAGATATGAGACCCTTGTCTGTTATATGGCTAGTGAAGATCTTCTCCCAATCCATCGGCTTTCTATTGATCTTGCTAGCTATGTCCTTTGCCATGCAGAAGCTCTGCAATTTCATGCAGTCCCATTTGTCCAACCTTTCTTTGATTTGTTGCATTTCTGGGTCTCTTTTAAGACAATTTCAGCCTGTGCCAAGGAGACCTAGTGTTTCTCCTATTCCATGCTGTAATGTTTTTAGAGTGTCTGCTTTGACTTCGAGGTCTTTGATCCATTTGGAGTTGATTCTGGTGCAGGGTGATATATAAGGATCTTTGCTGACAAATCTTTACCTTTCATCACTTCTTTATAATAAATAACATTGTGATCACCCATGAAAGGTTCATCCTACCTGCCTCTCTTGATCAGCTCTGGTCAGATTTCTGTCACTGAAGAGAAATTTTCTCTATTCTAAAATGTAATCTGTTACGTTTTTAAAAAGGAAAGGTTTTCATTTTTTGGCAAACTCTGATTTGTATATTTATTTACTTATTAGTCCTATAAAATAATAATTATCTGTGCTATTTTGCCCTTTGAAAAATTTCCAAAGCAGCTACCTTATTTCCCATTCCTAACGGCACATTGCTTCGCAATGTAGAGAAATAGAAACATACACCCACGATAAAACTTACAAGACTCCTTATAACATCTGTATTCTTTCTAGCCAACAAGGGGAAGCAATTGTTTATGAATTCATAAGAAGACACATAAATGTGACACATCCACACAATGGGAATATTTTGGGCCTTAGAAAGGAAGAAGTCTTCGATGATGCAGGTATTTCGAGGACATCACACAGGTGGTGTGTGGTGGCCACGTATCATGTGCCCCCTCTTATGAAATGTCAGAGTATGCATCTCCACAAGAGACAGCAGGAAGGTGCAAGTTGCCTGAGGCTAGTGGGGAGGACATACTGGAGTAAAGAGAATGGCTTTGAATGCTCTCAGCTTTGTTGTGGGGATGGATGATAAAAATGTTGTAAGACTGTGTCAGTGGTAGTATGGCTTTATGAATATACTGAAAATCATTTAACTGTATAATTTAAAGGGATGAAAGAGGTTTCATTTTGTTTTCTGCTTTTCCCAAATCAAACCTACAGCCCTATACATGTTAGGCTAGTGCTCTACCACTGAGCAACATTCACAGCCACGAATTATTGATAGTAGCTCAATAAAGACTGTTTTTAAAGTGCATGTGATTCTACTCCTGGGTTATTCATTTATCTCCAAGTCTATCCTTAAGTTTTAGCATAATCACACAATTACTATAAGGGTAAAGCTCTTATACCTTATTGTCTACAAAAGTGATTGCTGGAATTTCCAATGTATTTTCATTGAATCTATACTTTAGGGTGAGGAAAATGGTTGTCTTTATTTATTTATTTTTTGTCAGTCGTGGGGCTTCAACTTTGGGCCTGGGCGCTATCCCTGAGCTCTTCAGCTCAAGGCCAGCGGTCTACCACTTGAGCCACAGTGCCACTTCTGGTTTTCTGGTGGTTAATTTGAGATATTACTCACTTGGACTTTCATGCCTAGTACTGGTTTCAAACTACTATCTTTAGACTTCAACTAGCTAGGCTAACAGGTGTGATCCACCAGCACCTACCTGGCTGAATAAAACTTTTAAGAATGAATATTCATATTTTGATCACAATTTTAGGGAGACAAGGTGATCTTTGACTATTATGTCTAATCTGTGTTTCCAAGCAAAGTTGAATGGGTCAGATATCCTGCAAGAGGGCAGTGTTCTTTGGGACTATCTAGTGTTCTTCTGCTTTCTTTTCTTTAAGATACCTTAATCTTCATTTGGAAATGACTATTTTCTTCTTTTGGGTTCCTTTGCTAGAACTGTCCATTGTTGGGTTGTAATTATTTGCTTTTGCTTTAAAGTTGGGCAAATATCATCAGCCTGCTTTATAGTACTACCTACCCTAACACAGTTCACCCCCAACATAAGATTTTGGGGCACATTTACCTACCCTAACACAGTTCACCCCCATCACAAGATTTTGGGGCATATTTACCCTAACACAGTTCACCCCCAACACAAGATTTTGGGGCACATTTACCAATACCTGCTTTATAGTACTACCTACCCTAACACAGTTCACCCCCAACATAAGATTTTGGGGCACATTTACCTACCCTAACACAGTTCACCCCCAACACAAGATTTTGGGGCACATTTTTTAGAGGTGAGCTCTGGAGTTTCCAGCTTTATCAGCCAAGTCATTTCTTTTTATTTATGTTAATTGATTTTCTTGTATTTCCCTAGTGAACTCCTTCCTGGAGGTAAATTTCTGATGATGATATTACTACTTTCTTCACACTTATATTTTGTTCCAACCCAGATCATAGTCTTGGAACATAGCTGACTCTCAGAAAATGTCAATACATTTAAAGGAATTTATTGAAATACAGATGTTGACTTCTTCAAGACAGAAAACTAGTCATTTGAATGGTCAGTGGGCTGATTGGCAGGTACCACTGAAACTTCTTCCCCCTACCACACCACACTAACTCCAGCATGGTCAACTAAAACACTGATCAATGAATATTACCCACTTGTTCCAACATTAAAATGAAAGTGCTCCTCTCTTTTTACCAACTGCTACTGTGCAAGGATATATGAGTTGCTCAGAGAAAAAAAAACTACAATTTTTTTTCTTAATATAATTACTTTGAAGACTCAGCATCTGGCCGAGGAGGGGCCTACCTAAGCTATAATGGGTGCTAAGTGATGACTGGGTGTGTTCTTCACATTTCTAATACTTTCAGGTCTCCGAGGGAGGGAGGAAGAAGGGAAAGCATCACCCGACCACTGAATATTTTAAGGCTGATGAACAAATGACTTCATTATGAAGAAGATTGCTGCTCCTCTTGTGTAAAGCTGTAACTTTTGGTATAATTCAGCTTTTAAGGGCTCTGTGGGGAAGGCAGAATCTCAGAACAAACTGCCATTAATATTTAACACACACTCCAAAAAATATTGGCCCCTTAAGCCTTTATGACGTCTTTATGGGGGAGAAAAGACAAAACTACAAGGGAAGTCACACTTTCAAATAAAAAGCAGCAGGCTTAACTACAGCAACTGTGGAGAGAATTAAGAAACAAATTCCAACTTGGAGTTCTTCTGTCTGCAGTAAATAACTATTTAGGTCCTTAGGAAAAGGCACTGGGCCCTTGTTTTGTGTTCTATTTATTTGGTTGTGGGTGAGGCTACAGAATTCTGAACTGGTGATGTGACATCTGTAATGGCTATTACATATCATCCTGCAATATCTAGGACCCTTTGTGTAAACAGTGAACCATTTCTATTATTTTAATTAGAATCCTGTTAAGGTAGCACTCTGGAAATAGTCTTCCTTTCTCTCCCACCATTTAACCCAATTGACAATGTTGTCCTGCTAGATTTCCAGATACCACAATGATACCAAATGTCCTCTGTACCAGTCTCTGCGCCCTGGGCATCTTTGCATTCACTCTTGGCACAAGTCAGTCATATCCACACTGGTTCAACAGGGACAGGGAGTTAAATTTTAGATAACTGGTTTGGAATTTTATACCTGTACATGTAAAATTGTGTTAGGCAGAAAAGACAGTTTTGCTGAAGTATTGAAGGTTAAAATAAAGAGTGTTTTGTAAGAACTTATGCTCTGAGTCCCACTACTCAGGCACAAAGGGCCAAATCAGAGTGGAAGGAAGAAAGAACTCAGAAAACGTTCTAACGTTCACTATTCAAAATCTTCGGGGTAGAAGGTAGAGACAGATGGAAGATTAAGCAGCAACAGATGGTAGTGGCTGAATCACCAAAGCAGGTGTCAAACCTGGACATGACCAGTTTCTTTCTATCTCCTTTTATTATTTTTTTAGGACTTGTGAAGTTGTTAAGAGCTTTTATAGTGGATTGGTAATTTCCACTCCATTTATTACTGTTTCTTAATGTCTTCACCTGAATTGAGGATGGTCCAGCTGTGTGATTTCTTGATTCTGCAATAGTGGAAAAGCCATATAGATTTAGCAGAAGCCATACTTTAGGTTTAGATCTCTTCGTGGGCTAGTGAAATGATTGTCTCTTGCAATGCTGGGCACCAGCAAGGAGCTCTGGCTTCTAGTGAGCCTCAGGAACTCCAGAGGGAAATAATGAATATGTACTGAACGACCAGTGCCTTTTGAATACAGGTATTGAATAAAGTGCATGAAATATTCCAGACTTTTCAAAAATAAATTACTCCTGTATGTTAGAAGATTTTCTTACCTGTGGGCTACTTGTTAGTGTTCTGAGCATGTTTAAGGTATTGTAGATCAACCTATATGTGGCAGTTCAGGTGTATTAGCTGCCTTTCTGACTTAGAATATTTTCAACTTACCATAGGTTTAATGGAATATAATTGCATTATAAGCCAAAGGGCATCTGCACAATGATATATACATCATTTAATTTTAAAACTCATTCTTTATATACATGTTTCTTTTGGCCTTTTCGTAGACACATGATTCTGTTGTCTCCTTGATAAACCCCCTCCTAATTGTCAAAATTATTATTTCCCCTTTTATAGATAATATTGAATACAACTATTATTTTTATATGTTTTTATTGTAAAAATATTGTACAGAGGGGTTACAGTTACATGAGTAAGGTAATGATTACCTTTCCTATCGAGCATTGTTACCTCTTCATTTTTTCCCCCTGCCTATTATAAAAGCAAAATAAAATAAAAATGATCACAGAATGATTGCTGAGTACTTCTAAAGTATGTAGCTAAGAACTTAAAGTTAAAATTAGGTAACATAATCTCCACTTCAATTTTGTGAGCTAGATACTCACTTTCATCTGGCTTAAAAGGAGGCTACAAAGGGGGCTAAGAAGGTGGCTCAGTGGTAGAGTGCTTGCCTTGTATGCATGAGGCTCTGGGTTCGATTCCTCAGCACCATATAAGCAGAAAAGGCCAGAAGTGGCACTGTGGCTCAAGTGGTAGAGTGCTAGCCTTGAGCCAAAGAGCTGAGAAACAGCACTCAGGCTGAGGAAAGAAAAAAGGCTACTCAGGATAATCAAGAACGTAACCAGGACCTAAGGATATGAGCCAGAGGGGTTACTCAGCCTGTGAGAGGCCTTGGGCTCATTCTTTAACACCCTATTAAAGAAATCAATCAATAAGAATGTTACAGAAAAAGAACTTAACCAAATATCAGCAAAGCTACAGATATCAGGGCCAGGATTAAAATGTCAGTCCATCCATATGTCTTAGGAGTGAATCCTTAACTATTACATCATATTTAATATTTAAGAGCTGATGCCTCTATTGCTATCCTCATTCTGCTGGCTCAAGTACATGTCTCTACACCTCATTTATCACAATCAATGTCACAATTATTGTTTCGTTTTGTTTTAAACTCATTCAAGTCACTGAGGATGCAGGCTTAAGACAAAGCTCCCTTAAAAAAAGTCTCATGTAAGCTTGGTCCTGTGTTTCTTCAGCTACCTCTGAACTGATCTTACTTCCAACTCTTTCCCTCTTTCAGACTGCTTTTTACACGGCGGCCAAAGGAATCATTTGAAAATCCAGGTCAGATTGTGTTGCTCTTTGGGAATGTCACATCATCCTAGATAGCTCTCTTCCTTTCTAGCACATCCCAGGTAGGTGTTTCATATTTTGTGTTGTGACTGATACATGAATGTAGGTGCCACTATACAGTCTAAGCCCCGAGAAGATGAGAACAGCATCTTTAAAAAATTTTAACCAATCATAATTTAGCATGGTAACCACTCAATATGTAGTTGAATAGCAACCACATGGTTGGGCACATTCCAAAGGAGGGGTGTGGGATGCTGAGGGGTGCCAAGGTGTAGGGACACACAGAGGAAATTCATTCGATGATTGACAAATTCTCAAGGGATGGCCCCTTGTCTTTTCTTATCTATCACATCCTTTTAAATATGAGAATAATTTTAAAGTCCTCTACTTAACATCCCATGGCTATTTGAAATTCAAGTGCTGTCATAGTTCTTTGATTAATCTTGGTAACTTTGATTTCATTGAGGTGGATAACCCACAGCCAAAGCACAGGAAAAGGACCTTTGAACCCCGCTGATTTTCCCACCACACCACTGGTGACCTGGCTTGATGCCTGATGTCCTCATGGATAGTTCTGCTCTCATTATTTCATGCAGGACTGACATTACGATATAATTCATCACTTAAGAAAGCTGTGCGAGAACTGCAAGGCATTTGCTGTGAAGGAAGTCATTTGTGACATGAAGAAACAGATGTCACTGTGAGTGAGAAACTGGTAAAAATGTACTCACTTGATCCGTAGAGAAGACAGAGCTGAATACAAGGGCATATCTTTCCTGTGGAAACCTTTGGCTAAGAATATGTTGATCATTCTGCCTTGCATTTGCTAACCCTACAATCTTGAGCCTTCCACAGCTCTGCTCTGTTATTAGTTTCAAAGAACTTGTAAGTTGCAGTGATACATGGGTGTGCACCCATGTGTACGTGTATGTGCATGTCTATTTAAATTATATTTCCTAGTTATAAATGCTAACAATATAATTTGTGGAAGTCATTATTGTGATTGTCTAATAGCTGCCTTCCCTGTAGGTACTGTGCCTGTTTGGTGGCTATCTTACTCAACATTTGAGGAACCTAAATATTTCATTCATGCTGTATTTTCTTCTAAAATCCAGTATGCTTCTCAGAGCTGAGGGAACTTAAAAGCTCAGCTTCCATAGCCCTGTGCAACAAATTCAGTTCCAGTAACTCTTAGTTCTGGCTGCATGAGCCTCAGTGTTCTCCTACCTGTAAAATGGAAATAATCTTTAACCTACATGCTTAGTTTTAAAAACTAAATGGAGGACTGTAAATAAAATACTCTGTTTTTGAGCTTTCTCTAAATGCTAGACTGTCTAATTGTACATGAACAAATTAATAATACATGTAATGATAATTGTTATAAAATGATACTATTCCCAATGATCAGATCGAATATATAGGAATGAGTTAGCAATAGATTCTTCACACCCTTGCTTCTGAGTAGTTTTCAGTGTAGCATTTGTAGTGGTCTATTTATACAAACTAGGCATGCATCTGTACTAATAACACAGAAAGCCAAATTTAGATTGCTGCCCAAGTAGTTTTCACTATCATTGAAGGTTCCAATTCTGAAGAAGACTTAATAGATTGATGTATTTCACCAGGGCAGAAGAAGTGACTTGAGGCCTTGGTTAAATGGACAGGAAAGAATAACTCCTGGTATCCCGGTAGTTGGAAGCTCATTACTATTCATGGGTCTCACTGTCCCTTTGTTCTCTCACTTTCTAAGGCCCCAGGCATTTCTGTTTGGGTTCTGTTTTCATTTCATTAATATTCCAAGTTTCCCCCTAAGCCTGGAGACCTGTACAAAATTTTGCCTTGGTCCTTGCAAAACAAGGGGCAAAATTCTGCACTCTGATAGAATGGAGACAATAGTCCTGTTTGTTTGTCTTTTAACCCTGTGTCTAAAGAGGTTTTGGGCAACTGTTAGCAAGATATTCATAAGCCACTGGCGCAGATAAGTCAAGATCAAGTAATTAAAGAGGCAAAGAGGAAAACTACACAATGAAATGAAGTCTGAAAATGCTAGTGTTCAGAAACAAAGCCTGGCATGCTGAAGGATGAGAATCACATTCTCTGCCTTCTGTGTGTGTGTGTGTGTGTGTGTGTGTGTGTGTGTGTGTGTGTGACAGAGAGGTTAAAAATAATAAAAATTTAAGGAATAGATAAAAATGTTTTTAAAATTTAAGATATAGTTAAAAAGAATGTAGACATTTAGTTGGGCATATTCTTTGTTAGACTGTTACAGCTTTGTATCTTGCAAGCCTTTTGCTAGGAATGTCCTGTAGGGGTCAATTGTAGGAAAAGCCTTAAGGAACTAAGGGGGAGAGTCCCCTTTCTGAAGTACTCCTTGTATGAACTACCACATCCCCCCTTTTCCTTTGGCCTTCCGGAAGCTCAGAAGCAAAGCTTAGTTATAGTCACTGTAATTGTATGGTTGGTCTGGTGAACATTTCCTGTACCTTGGAGTTTCAATTCTTTTGATAATTCCCAATTTTCCTTGTAAACTACATAAAGTCTTTTAGGGAAAGATGATGTATTTTAAACGTCAAGTTGTCTTCCTTGCTAACATGCAAATAACAACTCAGATCTATTAGGTGACTGACATTTTGGAAGAAACTCTACAGCTTTCATTTTCGATGCTGCTACTACTCTTAGTAAATGATGCCAGATTGTTAGGACTATGGTAATATTGTTTTTGTTTTTTAGCCTATAGTCCTACAGAAACTTACAACTCTGTTTCTATAGGTTATTGTTCACTATTTATAATTAAGTCTGTGTCCTGAGAATAATTTTCCAAAATGTCTGAGAAGGTGCCAGAAACATCCACACACTGAGAGGAGCTTTAAAGTTGACTAGAGCTCTTTATTTGCTATTCTGATGGAAGTATTGAGGAGATAGCACAATCCAGTTCTAATAGATATCTGGAGTGAATAGTTGAGAATTTTATTGATTTCTCCCCAATGCATAGAGGTATATTGTTGTTTCTTTCTTAAAAGAAAAATGACCAGCCATGATTTTTTTCCATTGATCACTTTTCAAAATAATTTTGATTTCATATCATCTTTCCAGAATAATCAATAAGATTTGTTCTTTATGACTAAGAATTCATGAACTGAAATACCTATGCATTTCAGTCCATTGATTCTATTAACTTATTGATGCATAAATTGTCCTAGTTTTTGATTGATGATACTATATGCAAGTTGGCTTCACACCAGCCCATTTTGTAAGAAAGATTTTATCCTTTGATCCATGACTAACTTGCATATTTCTTATTCTAGAGCAAAAATGAGCTTCTTCTCCAAGTAAAGTTTGTTCTTTGGAATTAGCAATGGTATCTCTCAACCAAACTAAGATTTTAGAGCTGGACACAGATACTGGATTATTCACTGTTTCTAGAACTTTTCAGCAGGAAGAATTAGAATATGTATTTTAATTTTTCTGAAATAAAATAGAAACTGGGTATATTGGCATATACCTGTAGCCTCTGTACTCAAAAAACTAGAAATTGGGGAGTTTGCCACTAACTCCCATATAATAAGAATAAATGAAATAGTTATCAAAGGATAGAACATTTCAGAAGTCACTATGAACTAGTGAATTCTGCTTCAAGGCTATGATATTTTCTTTAACTATATTGATTTTTCTCATAATGTGAAAGATTGGTTTCCAGTGATAAAACACCTTATTGCTAGTGGCTCACACCTATAATCCTAGATACTCAGGAGGCTGAGATCTGAGGATCACGGTTCAAAGCCAGCCAGGGCAGGAAAGTCCGTGAGACTCTTATCTTCAATAAAACCACTAGAAAACTGGAAGTGGCGCTGTGGCTCAAGCAGTAGAACACTCGCCTTGAGCTGAAGAGCGCAAGGACAGTGCCCAAGCCCAGAGTTCAAGCCTCACGACCAAAAATAAACAAAAAAAAAACAAAAAACAAAAAAAAAACACCTTCATATTCATTTCTTTGATCCTATCATACATACTTCTCACAAAATAATGTGAAGAATGACAATACCTGGAGAAATTATTTTAAGTAAAGTCAGGTCCAGAGAAATAAAGGAGGCATGTTTTTCTCTCATGTGTGGAAGCTTGACCTAATTTACACATGCATAAGTAAACACATATGGGGTTGTAGGAAGTATACACAAAAGTATTGATTAACAAAAGTATGGTATGAACAGAGAAGTCAAATAGTGTAATTCCTTGGAAAAAAAGACCTCATAGTCGAACAAAATAAATACTAGGAAAGTGACACTCAAAAGGTGTTGGAGGATGGTCAAGAGGCAGAGAGTAGATGAATGAAGAGAGGAAGAGGTGAAGAATGCAATCATAATATTCCATGCCTAGCCTATAAAATTAGGAAAATTGAGAGGAAGGGTGGATTTGGAAGGGACTGGGGAAAAAGATCAAGAGTGACATCAATCAAGATGCATTGTACTTATAAACTAATTTGTTGAGTGGTAAGCCCTTTATACAACCACTTAAATATAATAATAATGTAAGTAAAAATAAATATACATTAAAAATCAAAACTAAAAAAGAAGTGACAATACCTGCACTACCATTTCTGAATACTAAAATAATACTGAGGACACAGAAGGTCAAAGTATGTGACATATATAGATATAGATCTATACATACATGTATGTATGTGCATGTATACATATATAGGTATATATGTATATGTGTAAATGCATATGTGTATATGTATATTGAGTGTATATCCATGTGGCTATATTCAAATATATGTATAAAATATATGTGTATATACACACACATATATATGTATATATGTGTATGTATGTAGGTATATGAGGACAGCATAATGAAATCCATCAAACACTGAAAAGGGGATAGGGGTAGGAATATAAAGGTATGTCCAAAGTACACTCTGTGTATCAAGTTATCACAACAAATTCCTCTTATTATTAATATATGCTAATTCAAAAAATAAAATAAGCGAGCACTCTGATGGTGAATGCTGTAATCTCATCCCTTCAGAGTCTGAGATGACACAGGGTCACTTAAATCTCAGGAGACAAGACCAGCCTGGGCATTGTAGCAAAGTCCCATCTCAAGGGAAAAAAACCAAACAAACAAAAGGCACTTTGAGATTTTGTTTTTTTGCCTGAGGGTGTCTTCCACCAGGAAAAAGTGTTATAAAATTCTTTGTCTGAAATACCACTGAAAGAACTCCTCCTTTTTGCCAGAATTAGAATAGATCATTATATATTTCTTTTGTTTTCTTTTACTTCTGATTGTTTGGGGGAATTTTTAATAATTAAATTATGTTTTATAGTTATGTTTTAAAATAAAATGTTTCACAGTCAGATGTATTGAACAGGCATATTCACAGTATTCCCAACTAGACTACCCTCATTCTCTATCCTGCCCTTTTCCATGTCACATGCCATTGTGTGACCTATATTTCCATTTAAAAGAGGAACCATGTGAACACTTTTATTAATAATTGTTATTGTTATGTTGTTCTTTTTACTACTGTGAGCACCTTGTTTTTACTTCAGAGTATTTTGCAGAAAGTTAATCTATACTACTCCATCCAGTTCTGCAAGTATGCCAATGTGTAAATGTATAGAGGTATATAGGAGGTCTTCTATTGATGGAATTTCCCTCAGTCTTTTCCTTTAATAAATGTTGCTGAAGGAAATGGTTTCATTCATATGTCTACAGCATTTTTGCCTATACTTCTTTTAGTAAATCCTTATAAATGAGACTTTTGGATCCAAATTTAATGCGCATTTCATTTTATATACTGCTGAATTCTCCCCATAGGGCTTGCTCCATTTTGCATTATCATTGTCAGTACGTGAGAAACTAGATGAGTTTTCTTCTTTCTTCTTGACACAATTATTTGGTGACAGTCTTCAGTGAGTTACAAAGGCAGATGGACTTTGTATTGCCTAAAAGAAGGTGCATGCTATGAGTGAATTACAAAGACATATCCCTTCAAGACTCCTTCTAAACTGGGTTATCTTCTAGATTTAGTACTTATGACCTGACTCTTCAGTAATAAGCTGTGCTTAGCTCTGCAATAACACTTGTAATTCCATACCATCGTTACAGTCCTGTTCTAGACCAGGAGCTCATTCGCCTTTATAACACCAGTGTCTAATATGGAGGAAGTTCGATATGTGATCAGTTGGCAACTTACATTGGTCTTTTGAGCCATCTTAGCTCAAAGATTCTTATTTCATTTTTGTACATCTCTTTCCAATGCGTGTCTGAAAGATGGTTTGATTTTACTCCTAGATATTACACATTGACTATAAAATGTAAAGGAAACCTCAGATTCTTGATAGAGTAAAAAAATCTTGACACCATTTTGGGTCAGTGTTAGGACTGTATCATTGTTATTGTCACAAACAATTGAAATGAATCTTATGCAATCCTCAACCGACTGAAATCCAACATGATCTTCTAAGCTTCTCACTATGAGTAAAAGTACAGTCTAGTTACTGAAGAAGAGGCAGACTAAGCATTGCCGATAGATCTCTCAAGGCACTGTGGATTTATTGTAACAGATGGTCTGTACGCTAGACCCTTCTTAAAATTCTATGACTTGGTGTATACATGGGACTCATTAAATGACTCAATTGCTGAATCATGGAACAATTACAGCAAAGCAATACACTGCTTTTGTCTTGTCCCTTAATAGACTTGTGCTAGGCTAACCCTTACCTCAGTGGAGAGTTGCTAAAGAGAAGGCTGCAGTGGCTTCCATCTGCTAATTTCAGTCATGGAATTCTTAATATGCTAAGGCAATTTACTACACTCTCATGTAATAAGGTTTTATATAGATCAACTAAATTAAAGCCGAGTTTTCATATTTAAATCCAGAAACATATGAGATATTGCATATCTGTTGCCTAAGATTGGAGTATAAGGGAATAAAATAAAACCTAGGTAAGAAGTAAAAATGAATTTTTTAAAAAAATCCCAAAAGAGCAGTTACAAAAGCTGCTATCTACCTTGTAGCATTGGGTAACAGAATAGATTAGGCTTTGTATACTACAGACTTGCTTGGGAGCTGCTGTATGAACTTTGGCAGATTATACAATATCTCTTGGTCTCAGTTTATTTCTGAAAGTAAAGATATTCATGGCATTTAAGTCATTGTAAGGCTAAATGTATTTAGGTATATGAGGTATCAAAAAACAAAATATAATCTGGGTGCTGGTGGCTCATACCTCTAATCATAAGTACTCAGGAAGCTGAGATCTCAGGATTGTGGTTCAAAGCCAGCCTGGGCAGGAAAATCAGTGAGACTTTTATCAACAACTAACTACCAGAAAACCAGAAATAGAGCTGTGGCTCAAAGTGATAGAGCATTAGTCTTGAGCAAAAAAGCTCAGGGACAGTGCTCAGGCCCTGAGTTCAAACTTCATGTCCAGCAACAACAACAATCAAAAAAAAAGGACTAAAAGCCTACTTCATGTGGGTAGACCAGTTGTCTTCCAATCTCAGCTCCAAAAAGTTAAGTGTCTTAATCCATTTTCTCAGATAAATTAGAGTGGTGTTTCTTAAACATTACTAAGTTTTGTGTGAAACATGTAACTCAGAAGACAGAAGGACCTGAATTTAGATTCTGTCAGAGGGCCAGGCCAGTACAAGGAAATTAAAACAAGCAAACTAAAACAGCCCACAAACTTTGAGTTTTCAAAAAAAAAATCTCAAATGATAGATTCATTAATGGTATTATTGATGAGGCCACAGTCTCTAAGTGTCTTCAGTCCAGTATGAATGATAGACATGATCCTTTTAGTGAGATTATATATTGCTTCAGAATAAAAGTTGCATATTAACTAGTCACAAAACTAGTATTTGAAAATGTCAACTTTGTCAGAAAATTCTAAACTCATGTTGGTAATAGCAATTAAAATCCAATCAAGGAAAATAGTTCATCTTGGAACACCTGTGAGAAAAAATAGAACTTAATTAAAGAATAAATGTCTTAATATTTGGGAAATGAACAAAATTCCATTTTCATGATTTAAAAAATACTCCCTTTATTTGTTTGCATGTTTATACAGCTTCCAGAGTTCTCAAAAACTGCTAGAGATTAATTCCAGAAGACTTGTTTTGATTATCTAACTACCTCATAAAAGCTGGTTTTTTTCCAAAAAAAATCTAAAAAAAATAAACAAGCAAAACAAAAAATAAACCACAAAAAATCCCAACCTCCATTCTATTGTACTGATTTTTCTTTGGAAACAGACACTTATTTAGCCCTAGATTTAAGCCAAATAATAGAACAAATAATTCTAATGAACATAAGAAAACCCTTTACCATTTGTACTGAATTTCTTAAGAACAGCTAATTTGCCCTCACAACTTTCTCTTGAGATTATTTGCATTGTTTACATGAAATCTACAAGGAAAGGGCCATTCGAAGTTTAGAAAGAGAGCATCACATCTAAGTTCACCAATCTAGTGCTGATTTTTGATTGTTTGAAGAGCAAAGTACCCTAAACTCAAGACAAGTTTGTGTTTTTATATCTTCTACTGGTCATTCTCCAACCAAACTTTTTTCTTTCTTAAAGGTTAGTAACTTTGCTTACTTTGAAGAAAGGAGAATGTGTTCTAATTATTCTTACAATGAATGGTGAATATTTCTCCAAAACTCATTCAGTATTTGTGTCTGCCCTCAATCTCTTCAACTGACAGCTGTTTATAACTGATCAGAGACCTGGGAGGTTTTCTAGTTGCATTTCAGTGTCTGCTGTTTGATAGCTTATCTGCCTAACCCTTTCAAAATCTGTTTATGTGCAAAATCATCAGATGTAGTTGCTTTCTGAATGAATTACACTTTTGACTTTGTTTTGGTCAGTTGGCAAATGCCTTTCTGGAACTATAATCTTCTCTGTATAATTTATGTCAGAAAAGATTATATCTTATTTTGCATGCTAGGATTTCTTTAAAATTATTTATTATTCATGTTACATCTTAAACTGGTGCTGGGCTATGCAGATTTTAAATGTGTTTGTCATATACCATTAGTCACTGTGTGAAATCTCTCAGTAATAGTTAGCCCTTGAATTTTCTGCAGCTAAGGAGAATTTAACACTGATTGATGGCAGATCACTTAGCTGGTTGGCAGACTTTCCAATTTACGGTGAGGAAATTGCTCTTTTCTTTTTGTTCATTCCTTCTGCTGCTTGTGCTGAGCAGTGAGACATATGTGCCAGACGGCCTGCGAGGAACAGCAATAGATTGGCAAGACGGTGTGCCTTTTTTAACATTATGATTTTATCAGTTTCTCAAACTGTACAGGGAATGTCAAATATCTTTGATGACATTCTTCCACTATTGTTAGGGACTTTATTTATGTATTTCTTCCACTTTAGCTTCCCATCTCCAGGGCCTAGCTATCACCTATTGTATGATAGACTGGCCCTGAGCCAAGAAGAAAGAGAAGTCTCAGGTATTTTGCTTATGAGCTGCAAAACAGTTCTACAATCAATTTTACCTTCCTCTCTGCCACACATGCTGAGGAAAAACAGCTCTCCATCATGTTGTTTTAGGTACATTAGTTAGAAAACATATTGGTTTCAAGTAATACAAAATTCAACCTCGAATACCTTGAACAAATCATGGATTTTTCTTCGCACATAACAAGAAACCCTGGAATGGATCATTTCTGTCACTGATTCAGCTACTCAGTGATACCGGCTTTTATTGTCTTTACCTGCTGCCATGGTTAGAACATTGGTCTTGCTTACAGGCGGTGTAGAATGACCATTGATCATTCCAACTTTAAGATTCTCACTAGAAAGACAGAGTGGGGGTTAAAAGGTGATGCTGATTTCCTTAGAAGATTTTGTCTATATGTGGAGAGGAATATTCCCAAGAAAATTTCCTTCGAGGCCTCATTGGCCAGGAAAATGATATATTTCCCTTCTTAGACCAATAGATGGCAAAGAATGAGGTTATTATAATTTCTGTCTTGCAGGAAAACAAGAGTACCCATTACCTATTCATTTGTCCCCTGAGGTCTTCTAAAATTGTATATACTGAACTAAGTTTGCTAAATTTCTGCCTCCATTTGATATGGTCTATTAAGCATCTCAAACTCCATGTGTGTGTTTTTACTCATAAAACCTTATCTAAACAATAATATGACATCGTAGAAGAGAGACTGTTGGAGAAGGGGACCAGCAGGTGGGAGGCAGGGAAAGAAGAGACTGATGGGGATCAGTATCACAGAATTATATTATATGTAGGTATGAAAGAGCACAATGAAGTTTAAGAACAACTGGCAATAAAGAGCAAAGGAAAGTGAAGAAAGTAATAGGATGGAGTGAATTTGTAAGTACATTATGTACATGTTTTAAATACCACAATGAAACACACAAAAAATGCTAATAAAATTAGCATGACTCAAATTGAGGTTTTGCTTTCTTTCTCTAGAAGCCCACCTACTGCTATTGGCAAGTCAATATTTGACAGTGTAAGTCTAGCAAGAGCTAGATAAGAGGGGAAAACAATGGAAGTGATTGACATTGGCCAATCAGAGGTTTAGTGCTTGAAAGAGGAGAAACTGTTTTCCAGCCAGAAATGGGAAGAAGGACATTCTACACAGAGAAAATGTTTGCACAGAGCCCAAGGCTTTGTCTAGCCAGGTGAGTGTGCAAATATGCTAAGGACACTTGTTGGGGAGAGTGGAGATAAGACAGTATAGATAATCCAGTACTCAACCAAAAAAGATTGGCTTCATATCTTTGCATCCTTAAACCGAGTTTGCAGCATAAAGGTTACTTGGAACATAAATATTTGCTGAATACAGTGCTAAGAAATTTGGGATTGACTTTCCTGGCAATGAGAAACCAGTAACCATTCTTGTATTTTATCTGTTTGTCACAAGGGGTTATTTTACCCTTAAAAATCAGGCTGTATTTATGTGGAAAAACGAACTTTACAACTTTGGCCAGAGTGGGGGAGGGGGGGGGCGTGTGGGAGATGGGAAGGGATGGGAAGGGGAAACAAAGGAGGAGGCAACAATACTTGATAAGAAATGTACTCATTACCTTGCCCATGTAATTATAACCCCTCTGTATGGTATTTTCACACTAAAAAAAAAAGAAAGAGAAAAAATCAGGCTGTGTTCCTTCTTAGCAGAGGTTCTACTTTAATATCTTTGCTGAACACATCATTTGAAACATATCTGGTATTCAGAGAAAATTTTAACTTTCATCCAACTTCATTGCCTATGATAGTAGTCTTAAAGAAATGCTTCAACCAGGCTGGTGGTCTGGTTTGGATGTGGTTTGAAATGGACTTGCAGAGTTTGTGTGTCAGAAGTGTGGTCCAAAGTGTGGCAGTATGGTAGGTTTCTGGAAATTCATAGGGGATTCTGCCTTCAGAAAAGACTAGGTTAGTGCTGTGGTACCCTACTGAGATTTATTGAAGAGGTTGATATAAAAGAGCAGGCTGACCCCTCACCATTCCATCTTCTGGCTTTGCCATGGGATCTCACATGCACACAATGCTTCTGTATCATCCATCATATGTCACATTCCTTAAAGTCTTCACCAGAGCTAAGTTGATGTCAGCTAAATAAACTTCTTTGCTTTATAAGTTACCTATGTGGTGGTATGTAGTTATAGCATTGGAAAATATACTGTAAAGTCCTTATTTCCATTGACAGAACTGCTCAGGAAGAGTAAACTCAAGGAAATATCATTATTATCTATATGGAAGTTTTTCTATAATCTTCCATTTGGAATAAGGAAACACTGATAGTTCTTTGAAATAGGGAGTGTCAATCATGAAAACACAAATGTGCTAAGTTCCCTTTTGGAAATAATGCAGCTGTTGGGTCTATGAGAGAAATTATTAGGATTTCTGAAAGATGATCATGGAAACTCTAAAGCCATTTGGTCAGCAATGGAAGTTCTGGAAAAGGAGAGAGAGTAGAAAAGCCAATTAAGACATTCTTAGGAGAGGATTACAAAGGCTCAATAGCTATGTCATATGATCATATAAAATGATGTTTATTGAGATGAACTCCAAGAAATGCAAACAAGTGATTTTTGTTATTTTGCTTGTTGTTTATGTTTATTCTCCTTTATTATGTTTTTTTTGTTTTCCATACCTTTTGTCTTATATGTAGCTATCTGTTTTGGAGAGAGTAAGGTGGAACACAAATGATGGGAAAAAGGGTGGACGAATGCAGCAATGATACTCATTAGATAATGTATTGAAAATGAACTATACAATTTGTAGAAGAGGTAGGGTTGGGAGGGAAAAACTAGGAGAAAATGAGGGAAGAGATGACACTGTTCCAAAAAAAATGTAGCCGGGTACCAGTGGCTCATGTCTATAATCCTAGCTACTCAGGAGACTGAGATCTGAGGATCATGGATCAAAGGCAACCCGGCAGAAAAGTCAGGAGACTCTTCTGTCCAATTAGCTACCAGAAAACCAAAGTGGTGCTGTGGCTCAAAGAAGTTGAGCACTAGCCTGAAGTGAAAAGTCTCAGGGAGAGCACTCATGCTCTGAGTTCAAGCCCCACCGCCGATCAAAAAAAAAAAAAAAGGAAAAAAATGTATTCATGGAACTGTAACTCCTTTATACATCATGTTTACAATAACAAGAAAAAAAGAAAAGCCAATTAATATTATTTAATACTAGTTTGTTAAACTCCAGGAAGGACAACGGGAGAATTAACTCTTAGTCCACAAGCATTTGCAAATGTGAGGTTATCCATATCTGAACCAGATTCACAATGCATCCACCTGATTATCATGTGGCTAATGACAAAGTCTATTTTCCAAAAAGAAAGCATCTAACTTAACCAGAATTTAATTTCATACTGAATGTCAGGTGCTTTGTAGGAAGGAATTGAAGTAGTTTCTGTGGTTCAGAACATTCTACAGGAATGGACACATGGGATTTCTCTCAAAACATGACTATATTGTCCTTCTGCTTTTTTTTTTCATTGATCATACATTTGATGATTATGAGCTGCCACCCCAACTTCCCTTCCAGTACACACATGTACCTTAGACCTGTTGTGTCTGAGTTGATGAGAGCACTATGGAGCCTGTAGGAATGAATGAAATCCCAGGGAAGCCTTTTGGAAGGAAGCAGCCATCTGGCCCTTTCTGGTGACCCTCCTCTCCATTAAAGAAGAACCTTTCAGGTGGAAACTGTGCATTTTTACAAATTGGGAATAGGATAAAACAGTATATAAATTAAATTGAAAATTCATTGAGTTTAAGATAGTTTGTGACTGCTTAAAAAGAAAAACTATAGTATCTGGGGTAGGGTACTTTAAATTCTTCTTTGCTATTGGCTTACTTTTTCTTCTAAGTAGCTTCTGGAAAAAAATTATGAAATGAGCAATGTAGTAATATTCCACTTTATGAGCACCTGTGCAGCTATTTCTTAGAAGAGTTTCTGGTCTCAGGTTTACTTCATTGAATCCAACACATTGTATTTATTTCTGTCAATATTATTCTCAAAGAAGCAAAATCTCCTTATCTAATATAATTCATCACTAAGTTTTATCCTCAACCCTGCTTAATTTTTTTCAGCATGTTTGTACATTACAATTCCAGGTATTGACAGCCATTAGTCAATTTGTTTTCTGTTTTGTGTCTCAGCAAGTAAGCTCCTTGAAGACAGGACTTTGTCTATTTTTAATTTTTCTGTTTCCAACTTCACTATGTGCAGTCACTTTTGGAATGTCTGTATTTGGTTTACTCATACCTCTTTAAGTTTACCTGGTTGAAAGCAAATTTTGAACTCATCCATAGTTATAAAGATTCCTATTCAAACTAATCTATGGAAAACCATATTTTCTTCTCAGAAAGGTGTTGTAGGGGCATGCTGGGTACGGTGGTCATCCTCACCTCATATTCCTACATGAGTATAATTCAGTATCTCATACAACTATTCTGTTGGTATTTGGGAATGCTATTTTCCCTCCCTTAGGACTCTCCCTTCCTACTTTGTCAGTTCATTGTGGGAAACCAAGTGAGATAGCGTATTTGAAACATTTGGAGAAGTTGAAAATGCTAAGTTATAGGACACCAGGACGGATATTCCTGAACTAAACTAAATAACAAATGCTTTTCCTTGATAGACAGCGCCTGTTCCTAGAACATACATTAGGCTCTATGTGATGGCTGTGACAATATAGTTCTTATTTCAATCATACCTTAGTCCTATTGCTGCTATTTAGAAGTGATTCTTTTACAGTGTGTACTTCATAAAACCTGGGAACATATATAAAGTCATAGAAGAAAGTACACCAAGTTAGTGGTTAATAAGTTTTTGATGTGTTTCCCTTATGTGAAACAGTGTTTTTACCTCCCTAAGTGGAGACTTATTTCTCAACCTCAGAGATTTCCCGCCAGGTGTTTATTATGGCTTCGCACTTGTTCCAAGCCCAAATGAGAGATGCAAATTGAAGTATTTATGTCATTGGTTTGTGGGGCAGAGAAATAAGAATGTGTTTGTAAACTCTGAACATAGGTGGGCATTTTTTGAAAGCCTTGAGATCTGACAGAATGATTTCCAACTAAGAGTGCGGTATTGTTTATTATAACTTTGACTGGCAGCCTAATATATTAAATCAGTTCAGAAGATTGTAAAATGCATTAGCATTAGCAATTTAATACCTTCAACAAATTTAACTGTCACTCAGAAGCATATCTGTTCTTGTTGTAAAAACAAAACAAAAATACCCTCAAGTGGAACTCCCTTCTTGATGGACAATAATGTGCAAGAGGCAAAACCTTCCTACATACATCCTCACACATAGGAAGCATATATTACATTTAGAAGAATTAAGTGGCACAAAAGAAATAATGGAATTTGTTTTGATTAGACAATTTGAAGTTCTGGTACACAATTTGACAAACATGAACTAGCACCTCAGGCCACCCAAGAAATCTTACTCATGAACACGGATTTCTCCAGCAAAACTGATTGTCCTGTCATTTCTGGGACATTGCTGTCATTACTGGGAAGTACTAATAGCACGGTAAATGTTATTGCTCTGATACTAATTGAAGGAACAGAGTGCAAAACTTCATCTATAATACAATACTAACCATATTAGGAAATTATTCCTGAAAATCTTTAAAGGGTGAATCATGGTAATTGAGTACTGTTTACCAGACTTCAAAATAAGCACTCTTATCTCATGAATGCCTTTTGATCAAGTTTATGAGATAGTGATTTTTTTAGGTGAAGAAACTAAAGCCTGGAAGGTAACTTGTTTATGATCCTCCAGTTCATAAATGGCAGAGCCAGTTTTGACACGGTGTCTGTTAGTTCTATTGGTTATAAATATGTGAACAGGTAGCCTGACCATGTAACTTTTTGTGCAAGCATCAGAAACATTAATTGTTCACAAGCATCAGAGACATTAATTCTCACGAGCTTGCTGTATCAAGAAATTCTTTCCATTGAACAAATGAGATATCTATGTCTTCTGAAAAATAACTAGCCAGATTCTCACAAAGCCTCAGCATTCTCTAATTATATCATCTCTCAACAATAAATGTAACATATGGCAAACTGTTATGTGAGGTTCATTAAGAAGCAAGATTAGATGAGATGAAGATTAAAACTAAAAAATAAACCACTGAAAATGTAGACAAAGAGAGAGAAACAGAGAGACAAAGCAAAAGAGACAGAGACAGAGAGATATCAGTCATAAGCAATGGCTAAATGGCAAATATGGAAAACAGTTCTTTTATACGCCTGCCCATCACCTATCACTTGAAATGCTTTGTTTTATCTTGTGTTCCTCTTTCTAAACATGTTCTGGATCTTGTGGATTAGTTCCACATTTTACTTCCCACTATTTTGGATGTCCATAAGAGCTCTGATATTTTATATGCCAGAAATATCTATATATCTATATTGAATCACATTTTTAAAGTGCAAAAAATACTGCTTTCCATTTAAATATAATTGAGTAATCATATTTTCATTAATGCACAATTTATTTTATGAACTTAAACTAAATATAATGATCAAAAACTAAAACAATGTCCAACTTGAGTTAACACATGCAAGTTTCTAAGTAGTTTCAGGCATCCAATTATAGTTCTTTCTACTTGATTCACAAAAGTACCCAGTCAGGAAAATCTTAGAAATTGTAAAAGAAAATTTTCTCTGTAAGTAGGTGGGCAAAAATATAAACCTTTGCTATCCTTACTAAGTAATTTATAAGAAATTCCTTGAACAAAATAAGAAGAAAGTCTAATAAACTTTATGGAGTCATACCATCTTGCTTTATGTTTCTTTTCTACTAATGTAAACCCTTGTCCTGGTAGGCAAAACTTTACCACCGAGTTACAACCTTACCCCCAAATTTATTTCAAAGCAAATAATTTATTGAAAATTTTAGTATATATTTCTAAGGCAGGAAGTTCATGAGACTGTTATCTCCAATTAATTACAAACAAACAAACTGGAAGTGGAGCTGTGGCTCAAGTGGTAGAGTTCTAGCTTTGAACACAAAAGCTCAGGGACAGTGCACAGGCCCTGATTTCAAGCCTTAGGACAGGCACAAAAATTTAAAAAAAAATTATTCATTTCATTTTATTCATTACCTAATAAAGTTGTCATGTTATAATTATTGATGCTTTCTGTCATTTATTCTCTTTCTTCATGCTTTCCACATTATTCAACATGCTTGTCAATATTTGCAACAGAATTTGGGCTTCTGTCTTGTAGATTTTTTATTTCACAATCCCTACACTTAATGTTTACATTCCTGTGATATACTTAATACAATTCTCTAAACCTTGGATTAGTCCTAACATATGAAATTTCTGGTAAGCAGGCTGGCTTTGATTTATGAAATGGAAATTTTGTATAGTTCAACCTCGTCTTTCCTGTAAATTGGCCGTAGATCTAGAGTAGATCTAGCGTGGCTTTGAGAGCTTGCCTGCTTGCAGATCTGAGAGGCTGTCCCAGACTCATCGTCTGTATTTCTGCCACCCACTGATAATCGGTATTTCTCCACATTCTGATTTCTTTTGCCAGAAAATTGTAGTTAGAGATTATATCCTAGATAGCATGGGTGGTTATTGAGATTTTAGATTGGTTGTTAGTTCTAAAACTTTAGAATGCACAAGGATAGTATATTTTAGCTTTTTAAAGGTGAAATACTTCAAGACCTCAAAATGACTCTTCTAACTCATTTTATATTTCTACTTACTATTATCCATCTGATATCCTGTTGCTATGGAAGCATGGTGACAATTCCAATTAATCCAATTTAGTAACTTTCTTTACAGTAGATCATGTACAACCATAGCAAAATTACCTCTAAAACATTTTGATTAATGAAAGACTTTGTATTATTGCATTACTAGCATATTTATTTTCAGTTCTGTGTATCCAAAAGATGATATGCTATTTGTACAGAGAAATTAGCATTTTTAAGTTAAAGCTACTTGAAAAAAAGATGAATGTTTGAGAAGAGTTTTATATTTAATCTAATTTAAACAGAAGTGTATTTTACCCCATTAAAATGATATGTTTTACATTTTTATGAATCAGATAAAACAAATTTAAGTTAAATTTTAAGAAGTCATTCAGAATAACTTTTTTTCCACATGGAAAAGGGGTTTCTGTTTTTGATTCTTAAGATTTGAATCTTATGTGTGGAAAACTAATTCATGTCCAGTTCCACATTCCAATTTATGAAGCAATATATATATATATATATATATATATATTATATATTTCTGGCTTCTGTTCTTGTTGTTTCTATCTTTGCTTAAAGATAACCCTTCTTTTTTAAAAAATATTCTTCCATTGACTTTTCTTGAGATAAGATATACTTCAGGAGTGAAAATGGTTATAATTTCATGTACACTCTTAATATTTTTCACTTATCAATATATCTTAAATAATCCTTCATTGCTTGATGCAATCTGCCTCTAGGAACATAATATCAGGTATTCTGGTCTCTCTTCATATATTGGCTGCCACAAATAACCTTGTTTATATTTCTGTTTTCTATGTTGCCGCTATATTTTTGGGAGAGATTCCTAGAAGTGTAATTGTTTCATCAAATCATAAATGATTATGTGTTTTTTTTCTAAATATTGCCAAACTTCTTTCCCCCAAGAGGTTTAGCACTTTGCATTTGTATCAGCCATGCATGAGGAGTCAATTTCCCCCCAGCTTTGTCACAGAGCATGCTGTCATGTTTTTTGGACTTTTGCCAAACTAATAGGTGAGGAAAAACTATCCTGGAAGAGTGTTACTTTGCATCTCTCTTCCCCCAGGTAGTTGCATATCTTTTCAAATGGCTGAGAGGTAGTTTTTGTAGCTTTGTTCCTTTTCATTTGAACTGCCCCCGTTTTTCTATGATTTCCCAACACCACTCTTGCTCAGCTTATTTTCAGCTAATGGGTTGTGCTCTACCACGTGGGCCATGCCTTCACTCTGTTGTTTTTGGTTTATCCTTTTGCTAGTTAATGGGATCTAGAGTCTTGACTTTTTCTACCTGGATGGCTTCAAACCACAATCCTCTCCCCTCTGCTTTTCCTTTCCCCCTTTCCCTCTCCTTTTCACTTCCTCTCTCCTTTCTCTTGTCTTTCCTTTCCCTCTTTTCCTCTTCTCTTTCATTTTGTGAAGCTGGGGATCAAATCATGGGGTATTGCATGTGCTAGCTAAGCCCTTTTTCATTGTGTTCTCTGCTGCTGAACTATACCCTGTGGCCTTACACGTGTTCCCCAATCAGTGTATATATGTCAACAATGATGTCCTGGCATTAAGATAGTATCGATAATGAGATATTTTTAAAAGCATTTGATTAAAGTTCCAACTCCTTTGTACAACTCCTTAAAGATAGCAAAATATTCAAAAAATCAACTAAGGATAAAAAATTAATGCTAATTTTAGTTATTATGTTGGAAGCTGGCAGCCTCACTTAGTATCTTTTTTTATTTAACATTTTATTTTTTGTTGTTATTATAAAAAAGATATACATAGGGGTCATAGTTACATAAGTCAGGTCATGAGTACATTTATTTTTGGACAATGTCACTTTATTTAGTATCTCAATTAATTGTTCAAGGGTACCTCATTTGACATGCCCCATTATGCATACAATCTTTTTTGATTAATTTCATCCCTCCCATCACTCTCCCTTCTCCTCACTCTCTTCCTCCCCAACCAATCTTCACAAGAGTTACTGCTTCATGTTCACACATGTACACACACATACTTGACCTCCTTTACTCTCTGTTTGCTCGTTCCTTTCCCACTACCACCAGCACACCAGACAGGACACGGTTCACCTTCTTAATATTCATTTTTAAATGATTTATTTCATTGATTTTTATAAAAACTAATTTCTCAATCTCTTGAGACACTCCTGTACGGATTGGCTTCCAGTCCTCCTGACAATGATTTGCTTTGTGTCCATATTCAATGAGAGTGAACTGAAACTGACTTGAGTATTTTCCACTTTAGTTACTTGGTGTTTCTACAGACTTCATTAAAAATGTTTGTGCTACCTTCTCAGACTTTATGCAAACAAAGTGGTGTCATTGCCATCTGACAGTTTATGGGTTCAGCGCTAATTATTCAGTCTTCTCTGAAATGTGTTATCACTATGGGCAATAACTTTGCCTTAAAGAAAAGTGTGATGTCATATAGAGGATTTGTTTCTGGGAGCGTGTGTTGTTGAACAGTGTGGGCACAGAGCTGCGGAGAGTCACCTCAGGGAATCCTGGGCCTTGCGACTAATCCTGAGCAAAGAATCAACCTCCATATTTCCTTCTCCCTTGGCTGCGTGTATTTTTCTTGTTAATTATCTTTGTAATGCCATATTCTCAGGGCACCGAGTTTCACATTTTGTTTTTCCTTTGCAAACAACTTTTTCTAGTTATAATTAAGTATGCAGCTGATGGAGTCACAATTAATTGATCACATATACACATATATACATATAGTTGCCTTTTAGTGTGAGAAAATAATTTTCTTGAACTCACTGTCTGTCACCATCAACATAACTTGTAGTCTTAGTTTGAGAGACAGGCAAATAATATACACTGGTTTGGGTTATATGTATTCAAACATATAAATGAGTAACCACAAAGATACGTTGATTATTTCCAAATATCGTGAAAATATTACAATATTTTTAATATTACAGTGTTTATGAATATATCACCCCAGATAGAAAGACAACAAGAAAACATATATGTTTTGGTTCAGCTTGAAAATAATGATAAAAATTATTTTTAAAATCCATGGTTTTTGTGAAGGCACTTTATGTATTCGACCATATTTTCCTACAACAGAGTGATAAACCATGGAAACAGCTTTGTTTACATAGCCTGGAACATTCACAGATAAGAGTACATTCCACATTCATGATTTTTAAGAGAAAATACATTTTTAATATCTTGCTAAGATTATGGGTGAATGCTAAAAAAATATCAACAGGAATATGAAGCACATCAGTTAGAAATTTCATTTGTTCTGAACTTGGTAGTTTATTTGCTTGATCTGAGGAAAAAATTGGATGTTTGATAAATGACTTTTTAGTTTTGTGGTTCATCCATCCAGGTAAAGTGTGTTTGTGTTTATTCCACTTAACCTCATGCTAACTTTTTATTTTTTCAATATATTCTTAATATTTTATTATAAAGGTGATGTACAGAGGGGTCAACGTTACATAAGTAAGGAAATTGTACATAGGTTTTCAAGCAGTGATACCTTCTCCCTTGTTTTCTCCTGCTTTCTCCCCCCCCAAATCCCTCCCTCCAAAGTTGTAAAGTTCATTTACAATATAGCGTGAACATAGTGTCAGCATAGTGTCTAATGAGTATTTCCTTTGTCCTACCATTTCTGTGATTCTCCTTCCTTTCCCCAAATAAGATGAATTTATATAGAAGGTAAAGGGAACTGAAATCAGAAACAGTGACGATGGGGAATAAACCAGAGGAGAAAAAATGAAACACAAAAGAAACAACTGCAAACTCTCCACTAGAGAGAAGGGGAGGGGGAGAGAAATCAACCACAAAAAAAACCTCATATCATGGAGATCATTTTGAATAGCATCATTTTATGTGGTCATAGGACATAGCTATTGGGCCTATGTTTCTTTGGGTCTGGCTTACTTCACTTAATATGATTTTTTCCAAGTCTTTCCATTTCCTTATGAATGGGGCATTGTCATTCTTTCTGTTAGAAGCATAGAACTGCATTGTGTATATACACCACAGTTTCTTCTTAATAAAATTCTGGCCAACAGACTTCATGTTAACTTTTTAAAAGTGTAATATTATCATCTTGTTGTGGTATCCTTTGATTTATTTTTTTATATCATCTTGAATTTAACTAATAAGCTATCATGGAATTACTTGACTTCTTCATTGTTTGATAAGATAGGCATAGGTAATAGGACTTTGTGATCCCTATCATTTCTACTAGGCTAATAATTAATAAATACCAATACTATTCTAAAAATAGCAGCATAGAGTAAAATAAACACCTATATTCTGAACATTTGGGCTATAGTATAAATTCTATCCTATTGAACCTTTCCACCTTCCATATGCATGGAGTATGTATCAGAATTTTTTTTCAATTTTCACACTTCTAATAAATAGGCAACCTAGGAATTGACTACATGAATCTTTAAATCTAAAGTCTATAACTTAAATGTTACCCAAACTATATTACCTTACTTTGAATCAACTGTACTGTTAACCCATTAGCTTTGAAATGAAATGTGAGTTTAAATTGTAACAGAGTTTTTGAAGTGGTAGGTATTATATTATAATTGTTCATCAAAGTCAATCAAGCAGCTAATCTATTGATAACCACTGTGGTCCTGACCAGAATAAATTAAGGTCTACATGCTGCAGGATATATTTCCCCAGAATTAATTCCACCAGAATGAATTTTTAATAAGTAGAAAGTTGGGGGTGGGCTCATTTATAGGCTTACAGGAAATAGACTCCACTGTTAATACCAGATTTCAATAGGGAAAAACGTTTTCTAGTATATCCATTCAACTCACTATTTTGATATCAGGTTAACAGGCAATAAAAATTCCACAGGAAATTACTCATATTCAACTATTAGAATAGTGAAAACTTCGGAATAACATTAGTGTGTGCATTTTCTATTGTTCTCCACAATAGCTGCACTGATATAATATCTTGGGTTGAATTTAAATAAGTAATTAATTATTTATTATTCATCATTATTCTCAATTCCAGTCTAGAAGCTACTTTGTTCATAGCCATCCTTACCAAGGCTTTTGTTACTCATGCTTTTCCATTCCTTGGGTTATCCCAATATTCCCGTCAAATTGTCTCTTTTATTTAGTCTTTGGAGGATCCGAAACCTGGACCTTTTTTTTTTTTTCTTTTCTGGTCATGGGGCTTGAACTCTGGCCCTGGGCACCGTCCCTGAACTCTTCAGCTCAAGTTAAATGCTCTACCATTTGAGCCACAGCACCGCTCCAGGTGGTTAATTGGAGATAAGAGTCTCACAGACTTAACTGCCTGAGCTGGCTTTGAACTATGATCCTTAGATCTCAGCCTCTTGAGTAGCTAGGATTACAGGCGTGAGCCACCAGTGCACCAAACAAATCTGGACTTTGACATGCTTTTCTTCCTACCTGGAAATCCCACGGAGGAAGTCTCAGACGGGACCTTGATGTTAGTCCATAGCCCTACCAAGTTTGCCCCTTCAATGTATCAGAAATGTCAGGGAGATCCTATAACTGTTAATACCACAAGGAATATCCATCCACACACCAGAAAATCTGCTGCTGGTCTTCATTGCTCTGTGTGTGTGTTTCCTGTAACTCAGGAAAGCCTTATTTAATAGAGGTAAATGACACTATTTAACTTATGGTGAGGTGTATTGATTTTCTCAGCTTCCTCAAAGGTGACCTCCAGGCAATTGTAGACTCTAAATTATACGAAGGCAAACAAATATTATAGATTTAACACAGCAGTTTGAAATCTATCAGCCAGTTAATTCCCACCTCCCTTTACAGTCCATTAAATTCTCTATTTTTAATTGAAGTTATAATATTTATTTTCACATTCTCACCTGCTTGGGTATGCTACATTTCTTTGGTAATTTCTCTAGAGATATGTGCCTGGATTAATTTTTGTTTCTATTGTCTTCAGTGCATTTGTTCTTTTAAGTGTATTGGAATCTGTTTTAAACAGATTTTCTAAATTTTGGGATGCATTTTCTTGAGAAGGTGGAAAAGGCCTCATAACTTTTATTGTAATGTTTTTTTATTGTTAAAATAGTGTACAGAGGGGTTACAGTTACAGGAGCAAGGTAATGAGTATATTTCCTATCAAGATTGTTACCTCTTCCTTTGTTTTTCCTCTACCCTCCCTTTCCTCCCCACCTCCTCAACTCCCCCCTTCCCCCCCAAGTTGTAAAGTTCGTTTTCTACATCGTGTCTTGTACATCTCATTGTTACAATGGGTCAACCTGTATCCTTGTTTCAAGCATTTTGTTATTTCCCTTCCCCTCCCCAAATTAGAAAAATACATATACAAGATGTAGGGCATTCAAATACAGTGCAAACAGGGGTTATACCATGGGGGAAGAACATACAAGAGAAATGAAAAATCACATAGTACATTTTAGATATGTTAAAAACAATAGCAAGAAAGAAAGAAACAAGTCGTGTCCCTATCTTGGGGTTCATTTCATTTAACATCATTTTATAAGATCATATGTACATAGCTTTTCTGCTTGTCTTCGACTTATACTAGCTATTGCAAATAGAGGAAACCATGTGGCCTATGTTTTTTTGGGTCTGGCTTACTTCACTTAATATAATTTTTTCCAAGTCTTTCCATTTCCTAACAAATGGGGCTCATAACTTTTAAGTTAGGCAAACAAATAAAGATCCTTCCTTGCTCAGGAAATGAGATAGATATAACATCAAAATCTGACCCAAGGTTGATTTACATAATTGAAATATTGGGAATTACTTGTTCGCGTTGTTAAAATTGAGTTGTCAGATTGCTGTTAAGCAAAAAAATATGCAAGTGATATCTAAATTTTTATAAAATAGACTCTACACTTGTCTTTAATTATAGGTCAAGTATTTAATTTCTACTTCCAAGGATAGTCAAAGTAAGAAGTTTTGTTTCAATGTGAGCTGTATTTTCAGCTTTGAGTGTAATTTATGGCCACAGAGAAGAAATTACTGTTAGGTTGATTTTTTTTATTATAATAAGATCAATACTTAGCTCATGGATTTAATCCAGTTTCTACACTGAGAATCACACAATATCCTGAATGAATGCCGAGTCAGCACAAGTGGCATTAGTCACATGTTTATTAAGCCTTTCTTCAGTCTCTTGGTAAATTATGACCTCGCTTTTGCCCTTTATCTCTTACCATTCAATGTAGCTCTTGCTTTCAAAGTTGTGGCATATTTTTGTAATCAGGCATTTACTTCTAATATTTAATGTGAATTTGCACCTTTTTCTCGTTAATTTATTAGCACTCAGCATTTAAATGTGTTTACATAGGTTATTACTAAATAAAATGCTGCAAGGTTGGTTGGCATAGGTCAAATGTAAAAAGGTGAGTAATCATACCAAAGAATACATGAATAATTGACCAGAATAGTCTCTTGTGACAACTCAGAAGTATTGAACAGATCCCTTGGATTTTTCCTACTTTAAAATTTTCAGAAATTTCAAAATAAGAAATTTAGTTTATATTGACATAGAGTTGCCTTTCTTTTTGGTCGTTTTGGGGCTTGACCTCAGGGCCTGCACACTGTCTCTGAGCTTTTCACTCAAGGCTAGCACTCTGGGGGGACGTGGGGGGAGTATGGGAAGGGATGGGAAGGGGAAACAAAGAGGAGGCAAAAATGCTTGATAAGAAATGTACTCGTTGTCTTGCCCATGTAATTGTAACCCCTCTGTACGGTATTCTCACAATAAAAAACAAAAACAAAAAAACTTGGAGCCACTGTGCCACTTCTAGTTTTTTCTGGTGGTTAATTGGAGATAAGAGTCTTGTTCAACAAGAAATGTACTCGTTGCCTTACCTGTCACCTATCTGAATCACCTTTACAATAAAATAAAATAAAAATTTAAAAAGACTCTCATGGACATTGCTGCCCCAGCTGACTTCAAACAGCGATCCTCAGATCTCAGCCTCCAGAGTAGCTAGGACTACAAGCATAAACTACCAGTGCCTGGTGAATTGACCATTTTTCTTCCATGCAACAGACCTTACTTATGTATTATATTCAATTCTATACTCTTAATATTAAATACTATGCTTTTTGGAGAGTTGCCAACACAGACATATCAATTTGCTTAGAACTTCTTATTTTTATTTCTTTTCATTGACATCACTCTGTCCTTCATTTTTGAAAGAATTCATAGAAAATAAGTCTTTGAAAGATTCGTTTTATATTATGAATGAGGGAAGCAATTAATGTTTAATCTTTTACATATATGAATCATAATTTTGGCAGGATTTCCTTTATTCTATAATATTTCAGCACATTATATTAATTATTACTCAGTGCCTTAATTAGGGCTATTTCAAATCAAATACTACTGAGATATCCATGTTTGACAGCTTATATCTGAATGTTTAATACACATATTTGAAAAATTTGAATCCAAGATGAGTCTAGTTTCAAAACAAATATTCTTCAGGAATAATTAATTTTTATAAAAGACTGTAATACATATAAACTATGTCAGTTGTAAGTACATTCCCATGATAGGGACAAGGATAAATATATATTAAAATATATGATAGATATGAATATGAATATTAAAAATAAGTTCTTAATACCAGTACAGCTATAGTATTTGCTAAACAGTGGGCTAGACTAGCTGTCAAGATCTGATTTCTAAGACTTATTCAGTCTCTGAACATAGGCAAGTCAAAAGAGTACCTTAACACCAGTTTTTATCTGAAAATTAGGGTTTAGTAAATACACTGTAATTCCTACCAATTTATATCACTGTATGAGTCATTGATTGCCCTGTTAAATATTAAGTGGCAGTTAGCTGTTACAGTAGCACATTCCCATGGAAAAGTTATTTTGAGAAAATTAATGGAGTAGTAGATCAAAAACACATGGAACACTAGATCATTAATGCTAAATGCTAAAATTATAGTAGACTGAAGAAATAACTATAAATTCTTCTCTGAGTATTAATACTTTTGCCATGTGATTTTTTTTTTCTGACCTTTCTTTAACTCTTGAACTTGAGCTGGCCGTGTGACTTCTTTTTGTCAATTGGATGCAGCAGGAACAGTGGCACACAAATAGATTTAGGCTCCAAGAGACTTGGAAGACTTCTACTCTTTATAATCACCTTCTGCTATCCATTCGTAGTCCTCTTTGCCTTCGGTAAGTACCTTCATTCCCAAAGAGTCTAAATCATTGTAGTCCTTCTAGATTGGGCTGTCAGACTTTTCCGTTGCCTGTGGTTACAGAGCATTGTAATCATAAAGGACCTCCTGTGGGATTTCCTGTATTACAGATACACTCTTCCCCACATAACTTAGAAGATTTAAGTAGCAACTCTCCGTGCTCCACTTTTAAGGGCCTGCTGGGACCCATTGCATTCATTGATATAGTTTGCTATTGCCATGCAATGTGTTCCGGGTTTGTTTGAAAAAGTGTAATCATTGCATTTTGACTAATATAGAACATGAAGGTGCAGCCATTGAAGGGAAATATTTTTTCATTAAAGATGTGAAGAGGCGACAAGATATTTAAACCCAAAGTTTAGAAATTAGTTCCTGTGGGTCATGGGGCTTAACCTCTGGGTCTGGGCATTGTCCCTGAGCTCTTCAGCTCAAGGTGAGCACTCTCCCACTTGAGCCACAGCATCACTTCTGGCTTTTGGGTGGTTAATTGGAGACTTTCCTGCCCTTACTGGCTTTGAACCATGATCCTCAGATCTCAGCCTCCTGAGTAGCTAGGATTCCATGAGTGAGACACTGGCACCAGGCAGGATGTGGTTTTTAAATAAGTTCTTGGTTTGTTTTCTTTAAAAGGTAGAAGTCATCAGTTCTCTGTGCTTCTGGTCGAATTTCCTTGTCACTCTTGGCAGTGCACTGAGCCATAGACAGGACTGTATGAGTCCTCTCAGGAACTCTCCAGCACATTGTATAGTATCAGCCAAAGAAACAAAATGTCCCTCTCCAGTAAAACCAATAACCAGGAAGCCTTTATAGTCATTAGTCCTTTTCACCCTACATATTGAAAAAGACCATTATTCTTTGTTTTGTTTTTCAGTTTTTCCATTTTTCTTCTTGCAAAAATAATTGCCTTTGTTAGGTGGCAATTAAAGAAGTATTCTTAATTTAATCTAAAGTGCTTTGTTGTGTGGGTTATTGAATACTTTTAGATAGTGGCTACAACAAATGATTACCTCAGGGTTTTTATTTATATCATCAAAAGTGGTGTGAATCTAGGGGAAGAGAGAAAAGAAAGAGACCAACCACAAAGAAATCAGGTGTCTTTTTGATACCGGTGATCAAAGGCTGTGTTTTGACACTTTTGAAAATATGAATTGTTATTACTCATTTTCTCGTAGTTGATATTTTTGCTCCACAGGATGTCTGCTGTTCTTGGACATAACACAAACATTTTCTAGAATATTTGAACATTATGAATTAAAGTGACCCATTTGGCCTGGAAACATAGAACCCATTCTTTTTTTAAAAAAAAATATTCTCCCCTTTCATTTTTTTGACAATCTGTAACTTTGATTCTTGATTTTAAATTATCTCAGCTATATTTTCCAGTGCTGGGTCTTAGACCCAGGGCCTCTGCTACCCCAGCCCTAGGCTCCTTGCTAAAATCTCAGTGATGAATTGCATTCCTTATTTACTTCCTTTTTTGGGTACTTTGGCCTTTAAAATGTATGTTTTAATAGACAAAAATGATCATGATCATAAGTTGTTTTCACTGAAGAAAGCCTTACAAAAAGCCACTAGCTTTTCCTCAGCTTACCATTGCTTTGGCCACTACCTAACATTAAAGAAACCTGCCAACCTAGCCTTGGGAACCCTGCGTGTTTGGCAACCTCTCCCTCCGCCTGGGATTTGAACATGGGATAATGAAGTCTGTAAGAAGCTTGCGTCATTGAAATCTTGTCTTCTGCTTTTTATTCTGAAATTCTTCCTGGAATGGCAATACACTCATCTTTCCCAAGATTTATACATGACATACACTCTATACTTTTCTTCTCCACCAACTCTCTTCATTTTTTTCCCTCTCCCCTATCAAGAAGGGACAGGCAATCCATTTTAGCAAGAGCAGATTTTTATATGGAGTGAAATGGACAGAATTGTTACTGTTTTAGACTCATATAATTTTTTAAAATTTTTTTCAGCACTGAAGTTTGACCTCAGGATTTTTTACTGGCTAGGCAGGCACTCTATCACTTGAGTCATGTCCCCAGCACTTTGACATTTATATTTTTAAGCTAGGATCTTGCTTGGACTTTGATCCTACTATTTATGTCGCCTGTATACAGGTATGCATCACCATTATTTTATTTTTGTGAAAGGAGAGTCTCATGAACTCTTTTCCCCAGTCTGGCCTTGAACTGTTGTCTTCAAATCTCCAGTTCCTGAGTAACTGGGATTACAGGTGTGATTACAGCATTTAGCTTCATAGAGCTTAAAATAAAAGGGAAAATCATATATACAGGAAATATTATACAACATAATATTGGTATAGGGAAGGATAAGTCAGTACAGAAAATTCCTTCCTTCCTTCCTGCCTTCCTACCTTCCTGCCTTCCTGCCCCCTCCCTCCCTCCCTCCCTCCCTTCTTCCCTCCCTCCCTGTCTCTGTCATCTCTGTCTCTCTCTGTACCTCTCTGTCTCTGTCTGTCTGTCTCTGTCTCTCTCTTTCTCTCTCTCTCTCTCTCTCTCTCTCTCTCTCTCTCTCGGTCTTGAGGCTTTAACTCTGGATGCACTTTTTGCTCAAGGTTAGCACTCTACCACTTGAGCCACAGCAGCACATTCAACTTTTTCTGTGTTAATTGGAGATAAGAATCTCACAGACTTTCCTGCCTGGTTGGTTTTGAATGGTTCTCCTCAGATCTCAGCTTCCTGAGTAGCTAGAATTATAGGTGTGAACCACCAGCACCAGAAAAATATATTCAGCAACGTGGATTAATTTTCTTAGATGCAAGTAGTTGCACTCACAAAGAGCAATGTGACCTTGAGTGAATCATTTCACTTTCTTCTATAAATTCACCTGACTTTACTAATTTTCTGTACACTCCGTGGCATACCTGCAAATTACTACATCATCTTCATCATTTCATTACTGACAATAACAAGTTGGTATAAATCCTTAGTCCTCAAAACTCTGGAATGAAAAGCTCCAAATTAAAACAACAAGCTGTTATTAAAAAATGGTGCAGAGTTCCTCAGGGTCTCAGAAGTAGTGATGAAAAAGCAGAGATAATACTTGAATCTTTAGCACACATGCAATAAAATGTGTCAGGAATTAATACACTGTCTCCTTTGCAGTTCTCTTTATCTTGTGTTTTTACATCTCAAAAACAAAAACCTCTGCTTAGCTTGTGTGCATACTAATTAGACAATTTTTCCGTTATTATTCATTTTGGGAACACTGCATTAACAACTAACCCAGTTAGCAGCCTAAGATGAAGGTGATGTCTTTTTATACTTGTATTTCTGAACTTGAATAGGGACATTGGAGCTGTTTTGTTATATAGGAGATAAAATATTTTGTGCTTTTTTATATAAAGGATTCCCGTTAGTGCTTCTATACTCTTTCTGAGGAGCCTAGAATAAGAGTTCTGATTTTATTTTGCCCAACGATCTTTCATCTCCTTTTATTGGAAAATGTCACCTCATCAATCCCTTAGCAATAAACTCCTGCCATGGCTTGACCTCTCTCTGTAACTTTTGTGACTTTACAATTCATCCTTTAAGTGGAACTGTCATTTTGGTATGATCCTTGGTTTAATCCTGTTAAACTTCTGCAAGCATCCCATTTTATATACGCTGAACACTTAGTAGAAATGTAAGATGCTTTAACAATCCATTTTTCATTTCTGAAAGCTCGCTGCTATGGAGTAGATTCGCCATTCATTCTTTCTGTAACTGGGCTTCTCCAATAGATTGACATGTCTAAAACTGTCTCATTATTTCCTCCCAGCATTGAAACTGCCATCTCCTTTTCTGCTCCTGATCCCCATGGTCCTCAGTGTACCCGCAACTCACCTACGTTTCTTCTAAGAGATCAAAATTCAACCCCATTTGTAATGGATGCAAAAAGATCTTCCTTTCATATCTGAAGTTCGGAGAGCTTGTTTTGATTTTTATTCTGGCCCCATCACCTAACAGCTATATCGCTCCTGAAGCCACTTCAAGTTGCTTTACTAATCACTAATATCACCCACTTGAAATAATTGGTAATGAGTCAGTGAACCCCATGGGAAAATGCTTAGTGGCCTGGCCATCATTTGTTCATCACACGGATCTATTTGATAAATGATCAGAGAACAAAAATGTATTGAGCACCTAATATGTTTGTCCCAGCACTGCACTTGGTGTTTTACATTTATTTAAAAATATTGCAATTAACATTGCTTCAGAGGAAAAAATGTGGATTAGTCTTTCTCATATGCTGTGTAAATCTATGCTGGAATAAACATAAAAGAGCACATTTAGTCATTCAACCTTTACAGATTTTAGTGTCCTCATCTGAAGATGAAGAGAATAATATTGCTAAATTTTAGGATTATGGGGATCTCACTGAGGATTAATGAGATCATATAAAAATCTTAGCAAAATATCTCATAGAAAGCAACCTTTCCATAAAACTTGATTAGCAGTAGTGGTAGTCACAGCACTATAGTGGTAGGAGAGGTAACAGGCAGAAATTTTCCTGCCTATGAATAATTCATTTACCCCAAATGTTTGTAATATTTCTAATGTGATATACATATAAAACCTGTTTCATTTTAATATTTTCATAAGACAGAGCTATGATTTGATGTCCAGGAAGGCCTGCGAAGTCTATTTAACTGGCAAAGAGCTAGACTGGTTTATTTTCAGGACTACATATTTCTCTCATCCTGAAGTGCTATCTCATGAATATTTGTGAATTTATCACTTAGAGTTTCAAATCATTCCAAGGAAACCCAAACGAGTCAGTTTTGATAATATCCAAAAAAGCTACTGAGATGTTTATCTTGAAGTATTGAGAGTTCCTAGTGTAACTTACTGCCCTAGGGAAGTAATTCTTAGATCTGACGGTCAATGCTGCCCCTCTACCCCTGACCCAGGGCCAAGGGAAAACCATGGAGCAGTACACGTACGCCAAGGTGGGAAATGCAAAGCAAAAGTAATTTTCAGTTATTTTGTTTTCTCAAACTATCACTGGAAATATAATTTCTTGAAAACCACAATACCATAGCCTAAGTATTTTGTTTTTGGGTTTTGGGGTTTTTTTTCTGGTATTTTCATATCTTCCTGCCCACATTACGATCTTTATTTCAGGGCATTTATAATTACTTCCAAGACAAAATCAGATAACTTATTATCAAACCATTTCTGAAAATACAAGTGATTGAAAAATCCAGTTTTGTTGGTGTCTGGAAGTGGAAACACAGTCTTGAGGGTGGGCCTTAATAGTGGTCAGAATAAGAGAACAAAGAGGAGTATCAGTACATGATTTAACACCCAATAAGCATGCGAACAAACTGGAATGATCATGAGTTAATGGTTTATAAACTAAGTCAGAGCAAATTTCTTTGCTATAGGTTTTCTTGACCCTGTTATGTGCAGTGAAAATCAGTTACAGTAAAAATCACCTGTATGTGGATAAAATGCAATCCATTTCCTAGATTAATTTGGTTAGCAAGCCCTCTTCTTCAAAATTTCCTATTAATAGTTTGTGGAAAAATTCAGGGCAACAACAACAAGTGTAGTGTTTTAGAAAAACACATGTAATTAACTTGTTTCAAGCTTTTCAATTTTAAAAAGTAATTTTTATCTGTCTTCATGTTTCCAGTGCCAGAATGTAGCAGCTCTCAAAAATACAATGTAAAAGAATAACTCTGATAATATGGGAGATATGCAATAAATATTAGATGAACAATAGTGAAAAATTTATAACTATTTGTATAAAATCCTTCACTCATTTCTTTTGAACATGGTCCCCAAAGTATGGGGTATATAAATAAAATGAGCAAAATGTAACAGTGTTTGGATGTAATTTGGGGCTACCCATGTAAATGATAGTAATATAACTTTCAGAATAGTATAAATTAATTATTGGTGCTTTATTAAAATAACTTAATGGTATTGATTTTGTTTACATGCTGTATTACATTTATTAATTTATGTACATTGAACCATCTTTGCATATCTGGAATGAAACTAATTTGACCATGATGTATGTTCTTTTTTATATCTTGATAAATAAGGATTAGAAGTATTTTACTGAGATTATTTGCATCTATTCTCATCAAAGAGATTGGTCTATAATTATTTATTTTTGTCTAATTTTGGGATTAGTATATTGCTGGAATCATAACTGAATTTGTTAGTATTCCTTTCCTTTCTGCTTCATAAAGGAATCTGAGGAGTATGGATTTGCTTCTTCTATAAAGGTTTGGTGTTTTTCAGCATTGAATCCATCTAGTCCTGGACTTGTTTTTTTTTTTTTGCTGAGAGACATGTTGCTTCAATTTCATTGCTTGTGACAGATCTGTTTAATTAGTTTATATTCTCTTGGCTCAATTTTGGTGGGTCAAATGCATCTAAAAATGTATTCAGTTTTTCAAGATTTGCTTTTTTATTTGAATACAGGTCCTCAACCTATTCTTTCATGATCATCAGGATTTTATTTGTATTAGTTGTGATTTCTTCTCTTGTCATCTGTGAGTTTGCTAATTTGGCTAAGAGCCTATCAATCTTAAATATCTTTTCAGATACCAACATTACTTTTTCTTTTCTTTTCTTTTTTTTGTTGGTTGTAGGGTTTGAACCCTGGGCCTGGATGCTGTCCCTCAGCTATTCAGCTCAAGGCTAGTGCTCTACCACTTGAGCCACTTCCAATTTTGTAGTGGTTAATTGGAGATAAGAGTCTCATTGCCAAGACTGGCTTTAAACTGTGATCCTCAGATCTCAGCCTCATTTTTAAATAGATTCTTTGTGTAGTTTTTAGTTTTCATTTTATTTATTCATGTCCTGATTTCTATCATTTCATTCCATGTGCTGGTTTTGGGTTTGGCTTTTCTTTGTTTTTCTAAGAGCTAGAGATGCAGCATTAGGTTATTCATTTGAGTTTTTTTTAATGTAGGTGCTCATAGCTATAAACTTTCTTCTTACCATTGTCTTTGCTGTATTTGAATTCTGGTAGATTGTGTTCTTATTTTAACTTAGTTTCTATAGACATTCTGTAAACTATAAAATATAGGTACATCATGTACATCATAGTGATATAACTGTCAGAATAGTATGAAATAATTATTGGTACTTATTAAAATAAGGTGCTTAATGATATTAAGGCATTTTCCCTATTATCTATATATAACATATGTCACACGTGTTACATTTATTTCTCATCAGAGCTACAGAGTAGGGTAGCAGATGAGGCCAGGTGCTCATGAACAAAGAGCTCTGGAAATCACAGGTGACACAAGAGAGTTCACTAGTAATGTCAGCAGGACAGGAGATCCAGCTGGGTCTTAACAGAAAGAACCTGATGTTCACAGGGTGCCCATCACGACCGTGAAGCAATCTGTTACTGATGTATGTTGGAGGCAACAGTATACAAGATTTTATCTGTTTATGCAAGGTTCCATGGTTACAAGAGGAAAAAAATGTCAGAATGTGCTGAGCTGGGGAACACTGAGTATAAGTGACCTGGCATGGTGCCCAAAGGAGATCAGGCTCTGAGCAGAAGTCTGGCAAGGAGCAGTATGATGTATAATTCTTTCAAAATAGTTCAGGCACCTGATGTATGCAAAATATTATACTTAGTGTGATGAAGAATATTTTAGCAAATCATGGGATATCTGAGTTAACGATATCCTACTGTACAATTAAATATATGGTTGGTCCATTTGTCAGACATTTCTTTTGGAATGATGACATGCCCTGCACCAAGACCTTTGATATAGATGTGAATGTGATGACATCTCCCTCACCTTGATGAAATTAAGAGCTTTACAGTTTAAATGAAAGAGAAAAGATGTTCCAAATTTTTAGTAAGCATTTCTGCTAAATTGTAAGTTCTGTGAGAAGAGGGTGTTCTCTGATTTATTCACCACTTAAGGCATAGTACCTGGAATGCTGTAGACACTCTATAAATGTTTGATAAAATAACTTGAAAAAAATGTGCAGACATAAGTCTCAACACATTCAAATATAATAAAGAGCTCTAGATGTAAAATTTTCCTGCAGATAATTTCACTTAATGGGTAATAATGTAGTAGAAAAGTAGAGTTATAAATAGCCCTTCATATAATCTATTTGCTATATTTCCTTTAGTTTAGAACAAAACGTTGAGTATGGGAAATAGTGATTGGCCTCACCATTATGAAGTCTGAAAACTTCATAACTTGATATACCTATAAATTCTACCCTATTTCAACCCCAAGTCATTCAAAACAGGTAAGAAGTAGATTCAGTGTGTGAACTTCATCTAAATACCCATATAATACTTTATAACCTAACATGACATAATAGAAATGATAATATACCATACCATAGGAAAAACAACTTGAAACCATGTTTTTTGTTAGAGAAATTTATTTCTAATAATTCTGGGATCTTCTTGAATTTGATTAGAAAATCATCATGGGATTTTTACTTATGAAACTTTATATGGAATTTGCAATAGTTCCTCCAATTCATGATGGATTTTAGAATATCCTTTTATTCTTCAGTATTTTGGAGGGTGTGTAGAGCAGTATGTTTTGTTTTATTTTGTTTTGTCCTTTCTCCAAACAAATCTCATGTCACTCAGCAGATATGCCGGATGTTAGGTTTCATTACTCCTCGAGGCCAGCTGGAATTACATCCAAAGATTCTGTTTCAAAAAAAAAACAACCCAAATCCAAGATAAGGGTGGCTTGACAACGGTTCTCAATTTAACTATTGCTTCAGTACCCATATTTTACAATATTTTGGATTCAATTCCTTTCCTTTCCCCATCAAGTTAATTATTCCTGCTGTGCAGTAAATGCTTCACAGGTTATGGGTCCTGTGATCATCTGTGTAAGCCTCAGAGGACATAAGCAGCTATAGCACCTGCTTGGAAGTCCTTGATCCTCAAGGCTGATGGATCACCTTTGTCAAGATTGGGAGCCAAAAGAACCTTCTGAATGATGAATCCTCAGATATAGAGGAGACCTATAAGAACCTCCAAGCTCTTTTGCATCCTTTAATAGTGGTATTTAGTCTGTGAATGAACTTCCTGTAACACAATACTTACTACTTCTGAGAAAGTTCATCTAAATATTGGACAGAGACAGTGTTTGTGGTCCATCTTTTTGTAATTTCTTAAAATGCTGCCAACAGCTTCATAAATTGGGTAAAGCCAATATCCTTTCATTCAACCTAATCAAATCTGTTTATTTAATTAAGGGCAGGATATCAATGTAAAGATGCATAACTTATAAAGTTCATTTTAAACATAGTGTCTTGTACATCAACTTGGGGGGGAGGGTGGAGTTGGGGAGGTAAGAAGGGAAGGGATGGTAGGGGAAAAACAAAGGAGGAGGAAACAACGCTCAATAGGAAATGTACTAATGAGTACTTTATTCATGTAACTGTAACCCCCCTGTACAGTATTTTTACAATAAAAATATATACAAAAAGAATAACTTAGATATTTTGATTTAACTTCAACATTCAAATAAATAGATAGTCCACATTCCATGGGCTTTTCCTTGGGTATGCTTCTATGTCTGAACTTGTGTTGTCTTTCTTATTATAAGACATCCTCACAGCAAATTGTAATTTCAGTTTCACTTCAAAGAGCTAGGAAGAAATTTGGATACAAAGATATTTTTTCTGGTATCTATCTCATCAGTGTTGGTTTTTCTACCTGGTGGTTCAAAAATTGTTGTTTTTCTCTGATGCAGTCACCATTGCTGTAGAAAAATGTCATTTTTCTCCTTGTTGTCAAATTCCAATCGTTTCTGGATATTTAGTTAAATCACATAATACAGTTGTTATCATTGTGCTTGTGGAGGGAAAAGAAGATACCTGGATGGCTGGGTGCCAGTGGCTCAGGCCTGTAATCCTGGCCACTCAGGAGACTGAGATCTGAGGATCACATTTCAAAACAGCCTGGGAATAAAGTCCCCAAGAGACTCTTATCAGCAATAATCATTCAAACCATGAGAAATGGAGCTATGGCTCAAAGCGGTAGAGTACTAGTCTTGAGCACAAGAGCTCAGGGACAGTGCCCAGATCCTGAGTTCAAGCCCCATGACCTACCCCCCCCAAAAAAAATAGATATCTGGATTCTGTGGAGAGCTGAACTGTGAAGAATATAAGTACGTCGTTTATAACAGGTTGGTTTCATTAGCTACTGCCTCTCAGGGCTTTTACTATAGCTAACACTATGTTTTGGAAGGAGATGGATAACTCAAAATCCAGCCAGCCAGTTAGGAGAATTTAATATCACATATTGGATGATGGAGGCATGGAGGGATAAGATGAAAACCCAGGGCTGTCAGACTCCACAGCACATTTCCTAAACATCACACTGCACAGTACTAGCAAGCACATTTCCTAAACATCACATTGCACAGTGCTAGCAAGATTCAGAGTTCACACAGAATTTCTCCATCAATTGTGCTTTTCTCAACCTTTCATAATCAAGTCTCCTTTTCCAGTTGCTTTGATAACTGCCCTTATTATAGATAATAATTTAGTTGCCTTTCTTGGTAAAATTCATCTTCTCTCAGGTTGTTAACTGCTCAGAGAGCCCATGACCTTCTGTAGTTTTAGTAACATCATAAAAATTGCACAATCCTGTTGGTATTGCAAATAGTGACTTCTATTGGTTCTTATATGAACCATAACCCTTATCTGAGAAACACATCCGAAAGAAGGCGACTTAGAAACTCTTCATAAATGAACACCAGTCAGTCCACGCAACTTTCTGCCTCTTGCTGCAGTTTTTGTCTTGTTTATTTCCCCATACACTTATATTGACTTTGGTCTCTAGCATCCTTTCCTCTTTTTATCTCCATTATAAGTAAACCTATGCAAACTTGAATCAAACTGATTTCTATTTTATCTTTTTTCTGTGATCATAGCAACCATTCATTCTGAGCCCCCTTTTTAAAAGACAAAATCTATGAATGAAAATGATTCTTACATAACTGTTTCTGTAAGATAATAATTCATATGTATTCAGATAATATATCAACATATATTTTGTACTGTACAACATGGTACTTGGCACATAATAAATGGAAAATGTGCATAGCAAGTTTGCTCATCTACCACCAGTACAAAGGGTTTCTTGACTGAAAGTCTTCCAGAATTTTCTGCCCCCTCTGGTAACTTTTATGATGTGATTGCTTACTGGTTATGATGAATTTCTGTAAGTCAGCATGGGTTCTGATTATAGTACTGTATTATGAGAGTAACACATTTATGGCTTTATAGTAACAGAACCTATAAACAAATTCAGGCAAAAAATACTCAGAAATATTAACAAGTATTATCTCTGTTTTGCTAATCCATTTAAAAGTATTTAATGTTTCTTCATACTGGCCATCTTAACATCTTTCTACTAGGTAGTTTTCCTTATAGGAAATATGATATAGGTTGATGTATTTCTGTGTACTTTCTTGGCCATTTAAACAATGTCATTTGCTGAATACATAAACATTAAGCCAGCATTACAAAGAATACTAAGAGGGGGAACACAATCTGAAGACAGCAACCAGGAACGGGGACCTGTACCAGATAGGCATTTATAGAAGCCTAACTGAGCAAGCACAGGAGGAAAGGAAAGAAGAAAACTTAGGAAAACAGGGAATTACAAGGTTCACAATGCATCTTTCTATATTATCTCTTAATATTATCAGTCTTAATTGACCAATCAAAAGAAAAATAACTGCAGATTGGATCAGAAAACATGACCCATCCATCTCAAGAGACCCACCTCTCAGCCAAACATACAAACTCAGAGTGAAGGGTTGGAAAAGGATCTACCAATCAAATGCCCCCAGAAAGAAAGCAGGAGTAGCAATCCTGATATCTGAAAAAATAAACTTTTCATTAAAATCAATACAAAAAGACAAGAACGGACACTACATATTAATACAGGGAACAATCCAAGCGGAGGATATTACCCTCATCAACTTATATTCCCAAAACATTGGGGCACCCAAATATGTTAAGCAAATTCTCTCAAACTTACAGAATAAAATAGATCCCAATATGATAATACTAGGAGACTTTAACACCCCACTCTCACCAAAGGACAGGTCTACCAACCAGAGGATTGGCAAAGAAGCTAACGAATTAAGTGAGGCCATACATCAAGTGGAACTAACTGACATCTGCTAAGTATTTCACCCTAAAACAACACAGTACACATTCTTCTCAGCAGCTCATGGAACTTTCTCCAAAATAGACCATATCATAGTTCATGCAAGGAAGTTAAGCAAATACAAGGGGGTTGATATAATCCCCTGTATCCTATCTGACCACAGTGGAATCAAGCTAGTTCTCAATACTCAAATAAATGGAAATTGAACAGCACACTTCTAAGCAACACCTGGGTATCAGAAGAAATTAAAGAAAAAATTAAAAAGTTCCTACAATTCAGTAAAAATGAATACACATCACAAAGAAACTTGTGGGACACAGCAAAAGCAGTCCTGAGGGGCAAATTTGTTGCCCTCAGTGCCCACATCAATAAAATAGAGATGGACCAAGTAAATAATCTCATGTTGCAGTTAAAACATCTAGAAAAACATGAAAAAATGGAACCTAAAGTTACTAGGCAGAGCCAGATAATCAAACTAAGAGTGGATATTGATGAAAAAGAGAATAGGAAAATCATAGATAAAATTAATAAAACAAAAAGCTGGTTCTTGAAAAAATAAATAAAATTGATAGACCATTGACAAGATTAATTAAGAAAACAAGAGAAGAAACCCAAATTAACAAGAGCAGGGATGCCACGGGAAAAATCACAAGTACCCAAGATATCCAAACAATTATAAAGGACTATTTTCAAAAGTTATACTCTCTAAAGAAAGAAAACCTGGCAGAAATGGACGCACTTTTAGAGAAATAAAAGTTGTTCAAACCGAGCAAAGAAGAAGTAAATCATTTAAATAGGCCAATATCTTACAACGAGATACAGGAAGCAATCAGAAGTCTTCCGACAAGGAAAAGCCCAGGACCAGATGGATTCATAACAGAATTCTATAAAACCTTTAAAAAAGAACTAATATCCATATTCCTCAAGCTCTTCAGAGAAACAGAGAAGGGGGGGACTATCCCAAACTCATTCTACGATGCCGATATCATACTCATCCCCAAACTAGGCAAAGACCCAACCAGAAAAGAGAATTACAGACCAATTTCCTTGATGAATGCAGATGCGAAGATCCTTAACAAAATTCTAGCTAACAGAATCCAGAAACACATAAAAAAATAATACACTATGACCAGATGCAGGGATGGCTTAACATACGTAAATCAATAAGTGTAATACAACATATCAGCAAGGTCAAGAATCACATGATTATCTCCACAGATGCAGAAAAGGCTTTTGATAAAATACAACATTCGTTCATGTTAAAAGCTCTGGAGAAAATAGGAATAGCAGGAACATTCCTTAAAACAATAAAAGCCATATACGACAGACCAATAGCCAATATTATACTTAATGGGGAATAACTACAACCAATTCTCCTAAAATCAGGAACAAGGCAAGGATGCCCACTGTCTCCACTCCTCTTCAATATAGTCCTGGAACCCTTAGCCAGGGCAATAAAGGAAGAAAAAGACATTAAAGGGATACACATAGGGAAGGAAGAAGTTAAACTATCCCTTTTTGCAGATGACATGATACTATACCTTCATGATCTCAAAAACTCCATCCCCAAACTCTTAGAAATCATAAATCACTTCGGCAAAATAGCAGGATACAAAATAAACCCATAGAAATCAGTTGCCTTCCTATACACTGATAATGTACAGGAAGAGAGGGAAATAAAGGGAGCAACCCCATTCACAATAACCTCCCAAAAAAGGAATTAACCTAACCAAAGATGTAAAAGAACTATTTAATGAGAACTATAAAAAGTTAAAGAAAGAAATTGCAGAAGACACTAGGAAATGGAAAGACCTCCCATGCTCCTGGATAGGCCAACTTAATATAGTAAAGATGGTAATACTTCCAAAACTAATATACAAATTCAATGCAATTCCTATTAAAATCCCAATGACGTACATCACTGAAATACAGAAAACAATCCAAAAATTCATATGGAACAACAAAAGACCTAGAATAGCCAAAACAATTCTAGGGGATAAAAACAATATGGGAGGGCTATCCATGCCGAACTTCAAACTCTACTACAGAGCTATAATAACAAAGACAGCATGGTACTGGCACAAAAACAGACCCGAAGACCAATGGAACAGAATAGAAGATCCAGAAATAAATCCACAGGCCTACAGCCAGCTGATATTCGACAAAGGAGCCAAAGACATACAATGGAAGAAACACAGCCTCTTCAACCACTGGTGCTGGGAAAACTGGGTGGCCACATGCAGAAAACTAAAAGTGGACCCCAGCCTATCATCATGCACCAACATCAACTCAAAATGGATTAAAGACCTTTACATCAAACCTGAATCTCTAAAACTACTCCAGGACAGAGTAGGAGAGACACTTGAACTTATAGGCACAGGCAGGAACTTCCTGAAGAGAGTCCCAGGGTCACAACAAATTGGAGAGAGACTCGACAAATGGGACTACCTTAAAATAAAAAGCTTCTGCACAGCTAAATCTATCGCAACTAAGCTAGAAAGACAACCAACTAATTGGGAAAAAATATTTACCAGCAATATATCAGACAAGGGGTTAACATCCTGTATATACAGGGAACTCAAGAAACTAATCCCTCCCAAACCTAACAAACCAATTACTAAATGGGCAAGGGAACTAAAGAGGGACTTCTCAAATGAAGAAATAAAAATGGCAAAGAAACACATGAGGAAATGTTCATCATCCCTGGTGGTGAAGGAAATGCAAATAAAGACAACCCTGAGATACCACCTTACCCCAGTCAGAATGTCCCACATCCACAAATCAGCCAACGACAAATGCTGGAGGGGATGTGGAGAAAGAGGAACCCTATTACACTGCTGGTGGGAATGTACACTTACACAACCACTTTGGAAAGCAGTCTGGAGGGTCCTCAGAAAGTTAAATATTGACCTCCCTTATGACCCAGTCATACCACTTCTAGGCATCTATCGTGAACAACAGGAACCGGTATACAAGGACACATGCACCTCCATGTTTATTGCAGCACTGTTCACAATAGCCAGGATATGGAAACAACCCAGATGTCCCACCACAGATGAATGGATCCAAAAATTGTGGTATCTATACACAATGGAATATTATGCAGCCATTAGAAAGGACAAAATAATGGCACTTGCAGGGAAATGGATGAAGGTAGAAGAAATCATGTTGAGCGAGGTAAGCCAAGAGCAAAGAGATAAATGGCACATAGTCTCCCTGATAAGTGGATGTTAAATCCAAAATGTTAGGTGATACGACAAAATTAACAGGACTTAAGAAAGACTTTCACTCATCTGGTGGAATCACTACTAAATAACCCCATGCTGCTGATCACATGTATGGTGTATATGTGTACACCAGAGGGGAACCAGGAGGACGACACAGAACTAGAGGGAATCAGGGAAAAACATACAACAGCGGGACCCATCAGCTGCACTGGACATTGACCAAAATGAACTAAGCAACTCAATGGGAGGGAGGGAACTAATGGGAAAAAGGGAACAGGTGATGCTATACAAAATGAAAGAAATGTACATATCACCCAATCTGGAAGAAATAACTGTATTGCAAAGCTCATAGAACTCATAAATGTTATAGACCATGATAGACAATTTGCTCCGTGAAAGTTAGAATGTGTTTGTGACTTTAACTAAACTGCACTATCCCACAATACTGTGAAATTTGGGAAATTATGTAACCACTTAATCACAATAAAAAATTTTTAAAAAGTAAACAATGAAAAAAAATTCCATGTGACCATTTAAATTCAGCTATGTTAAGACAGTCCAGTGGCAATGAGATAGAGATTTTGGAATCATTCCCATAGACTGGTTGAAATTGTGATGGTGGAAATGCCCACTGAATTTAAAGAAATGCCCAGAATAGAACCTTAGAGAATGTCCACAATTACTTGGATCATTCAGCTAACAGTAAGATAGATGCGATGTTACATTTATTTGGGTTTTGAGGATTTAAATAGAAAATATATTGATGATTGTAAAGTGTAATAATTTATTAGCCTACTACTATTTTGAGGGGCAAACACCTGAAACATTTTGGTATTTTATGTAATACATTCTGTTATTACACTGGGTTATTACACTTAATTTCAGTTATTGTATAATGGTAGAGCCAGATACCAAAATTATGGGAGATTGGCTTGTATATTATCTGAATGTTATAAGAAGCTTGGCTTAAGAAAATAAAAAACTTTTTGGTGTTTTTCAAAAAAAAATGTCATTTGCCATCTACAGTGAACCAATTTATGGACCTACTTGAAAAATAGGCAAAACAGGCTTGTGCTTTTAGCTTTGTAATATGTGTAGGAAAAAATCTTTAGATTAGAGGGGAAAAGGGGGACAGAAGTAGAGAGATGCTTGTGTCTGCTAACATTTTATTGACTTTGTAAATTTTACTTCTGAGTGGTTCTGAAAATATCCTTGACTTACTCATTTTAAATAATTATATATATATTTAAAGTTTATTGTATAATTTGCTATACATTATAACACTATGCTCTCTCTATAACTCTCTATATAACAATAATCTACACTTTAAAATATACATATTATGTTATATGTCATAATATGTCTAATATACTATATATTAAATATATAAGATATATCTTATATAACTACATATATTACACATAATGTAATATAATTATACATTATATATTATGTAATTTTATATATTGTATTCCACATTATGTAATACATAATATAATATGTTGTAGTATTATGTAATGTATATCATATTATTATGTATATTATTTAATAGTACATCTTATATAATTTGTAGTTATCAAATAAGAGTAACTAATATTCAGTCTCCTTAAACATGCTTTCAAATTTAAAATTTTTAATATGTAATAATCACGTATATTTATGGGTCACAGTGTCATATTTAAATATATATATGCCCCATTTGATCTGGGGTAATATTTTTATATCCTTTCCATTACTTTTTGTTTTTGAGCCGCTTGCTTGTAATCATTAAAACAATATGCAATAATTAATTGTGCACTATAAACTATAGTTTATATAACTATATATAAACTCTATAGCTTATGGTATATATAAACTATAAATGATTAGTTCCCTTTGTTCTTTGATAACTTAAATTTTCCAATTTAGAAGATGTATCTTTCTTTTTATTCTTATATAGTTGTACAGTGGGTTTCAAGTGTTCTAGGCAGTTTATGAGTACAGTGCACCTTGATCAGTATCACCTTCTTCATTTTCTTTCCCGTGTGTTTCAATCCAACTCACCTCGTCAAGTCCCTTTACTTTTCTGTAGAACATCAGGACATGTTACTTCTGTCTGAGTCTGTTACTCAGTACAGACTGATGCTTTTGAAAGTTTGAGGAATTTGACTAATCTTATCTAGGGAGTTCTTTGTATCCATTCATTTACTTAATATGATCTTGTGCCCTCTAACTCAAATTTATTTCCATAAGGGTTATGATCCCCCAAAATCTTAAATGATAGATAATTTTTGAATGAGAAGTTAACGCTCAAGTTTGGGACAATGATTAATCATCTATTTCTCTGTAATGCAGCATGTATTTAAATAAAATATACTTGGAAAAAAGCTGAGGACAGCTATCTCTTTTATTTAGGATTAATTGGTGCTAGAAGTATATCTCTTCTGGTGTCAACATGGTAAAATTTCTCTATTGATCAAGTAACATTCCAGAGGGAAAAAAATTGTTTCCTGAGGATACATGCTCTGTTATACAAACTGTCACTTTCTTGCTTTCCTGGAGCCAAGAGTAACCCATCTGCTAATTAAACTGGGATGAATTAAGGTAAATTAAATCTGCCTGCACATCTGCTCCAGGACTATGAGGCCAGGCAGACCCAGATCACTTGACAAGAGTCTTCTTCAACTTCCAGAACAGTCCCAAAGAATCTCAGCACTTCAGAGGGTGGAATCTTTAGTCAAGAGTTTAAGAAAGCCAGTCTTCAGTTCTTACATGTCTGGCACTGAAAGGAAGCACATAAGATAAAAATTCCATATTTCCAGATGGCTTTCAAAGTTGTGACTCTAGAAAATGGACTATGCACATCTATCAAATAAAATCATTATATTAAGATTAAATTGCTTATCCTGGGGCAATTCTTTTACTCATAACTTGAAGAATTATTCTGTAGTGTTCTTATTATCCTGTAGTATACAGAAAATATCAGTAGGATATGATGTCATTTATATAATCTCCTATTCTTGGACAATGCCATGATTTCCACTTTGTTTTCCTTTTTTAATAAAGTAGTAACTGTTTTTATATTTATTTTATCTATGCATAGAACATACATTCACTTACAAATGGTTATTTACTAGAGCTAAACTTCTAGAACTAAAAGTTTTAGGATCATATTTTTATGTACAATTTTCCATTTGTGTATATGTCACCAAGTTGATAGGAGGTATTTTACTTACCATATCTTTTAACTGATGCTCACAATTTCTACATTTCCTTTTTCTATGCCTCCCTCCCTCTGTGTGCCTCCTTGTTTATCTCTTTCTCTTCCCTTCTTCCTTCTTTCCTTCCCTCTATTCATTACTTACTAGAATTTCCCTTCATGGATTTACAGTGATAATATTTAAAATTTGAAAGAAGAGTGTATTTGTTGGAAGAATCTCTAATATAAAAATGATTATCCAAATCTCATAGAAAAGCTAATGTTTTTTTTTAAATGTTACTTTTTTGCCTCCTTTAAAAAAGATTATGTTTTTCATCAATATGAAATAGTCTGAATAACGATGCCAAAAACTTAGTAAGAAATATGGTGAGCAGGCACCGGTGGCTCATGCTGTATTCCTACCTACTCAGGACTCTGAGATCTGCAGATAGCAGTTGGAAACTAGCAGGAAGAGCAGGAAAGTCCATGAGACTCTTATCTCCAATTAACCACCAGAAAACCAGAAGTGGCACTGTGGCTCAAAATGGTAGAGCACTAGCAAAAAGCTCAGGAACATTGATTAGGGCCTGAGTTCAAGCCCCATGACTAGAAAATAATAGGGTGAGTAAGAATAATCTTGAGCTTGACTCCATCTATAGCTGCATCAGTTGGTTCAAACAGGTATTTTCTAGTAATCAAGTGTTAATGGCTGTGTTAGACTTTGGGATGAACATGAGAAAGACAATGTCTTGTTTACTCCTGTGTCTTGTCTATACTGGAGAAACAGGGTATCAAAAGACACTATGCTTCCACCATAGAGAAGTGAATCCTTGTTCTTGATCCTGTCACCAAATACTACCAATGGATTAATTTGGAGCTTCACACTTGAGTTTGGAAAGGCGAATGCATTCAAATCATAGCAAGCTATGATACATCTGTAACAAAAATATGACATTATCCCATGTCAGAAGCCATTGAGCAGAGAAACAAGAAATATATCTAAGTTCAAGATCAGATACAGAAGTAAAGACATTAATAAAAATAAGCTGCTAGAAATAGGAGAATTTCCAAACTATTTTGAGAGGTTTATCTACCTTTAGATAGTACCTTCTTCCTTTCAACCCCCATCTTACACATCATTCATTGAGTGGTGTCCAGAAAGGAATGGCTAGGGGCTTTCAATATTGGAGAAGAAAAATCCAAGTTGAAGATTCTAAAGCATATAGAAAAATAATTATAAATGTGAAGTACATTTCAAGAGAACTACTACCCTGAATAGACATGATAAACCGAAGACTTAACTTCAGGCCAAAGTTGGTCAGATAATTATATGATGAAAAGGAATAGTCTTTTCTTTCAGCCATCTTTAGTTGTGCCTTAGCCCCTAACAAAGCATTACATAGAATTGTGGCACATGGAATCATGGAGATGACTTGAGTGTGGCAGTCAGAATTGTTGTAGTCAATACACAGAAGGAAGAAGGCAGGCTTCTGTTCACTGTGGCCTTTCCTCACTGCATTTCCCAGACTCTTCTAGAATTTTTGTGGCTCCAGGCAGAAGGATGTGAGAAATGCTTTAATTGTCTTATTATTTTTGTAGTTTAAAAATTCAGGATACTATCCCTTCCAGGCTCATTCCCCAAATTAGCATGTTTGCAATTTTCATTGTATATTATCTTCAAATAGCAGTATTAACTCTTTTCTTTCTGTTTTTCAAACAGATATATCTTAGGAGTGGAACACAATTTCATGTCTTGGAAGAGAAAATCTAAGACTTAAAGTTTGAGTAAGTTGTTAAGATCCCAGAGCCAGGCAGTAGCAGAATTAGGACATAATTACAACTCAAGCTTCTTTGGCTTACAGGACCTTCCCTTGCCCAGTCTTTACCTAGTTTTATATCTGTGTCATTGTTAGGTCATTCTCCTGACACATTGGTCTTCCTATTGCATCTCAAATATGTTAAGCATGTTGAGCCTCAGAGATTCTGAGTTTGCTATTCTTCCTAAAACCTTTGGGCCCAGAATTGCATGATATACTCTTCTAACTTCTTTGTGCTTATCCAAGCCTCGGATCAAATGACACACCATCCCTAACTTTCTCACTCCAAAGCCCTTCTTCTCTTTCTTCTAATTACTATTTCCATTGTGTTTTACATTCTTATCTTCTCATTGAGCCCCCATTTAGTGTTTAAGTTTCTTTTTTTAAAAAGTTTTTTATTGTGAAAATACTGTATAGAGGGGTTACAATTACATAAGCAAGGTAATGAGTACATTTCTTACCAAGCATTGATGCCTCCTCCTTTGTTTTTCCCCTACCATTCCAGTCCTCCCATCTCCATGACTACACTCCCCCTACCCCGACCCTGCCCACAAAGTTGTAAAGTTCCTTTTTCGACATAGCATCTTGTACATCTCATTGTTGCAATGGGTCCACCTAGTATAAGTTTCTTGAGAGAAGGCCATTTGTCCATTTTACTTACCATTATTCTCTCAGTATTTAGAAGCCTTTGGCATAGCAAGTATTTGATGTGTGAACTAGCACTTGTTTTCTCTTATCTTTCTTCTCATTTACTCCTTTGTTTAATTCTCCCACTTCCTTAACTTTTAAAGTTCATTTTTTTCTGTCTCTTCATTACTACAATAAGGTAGTCCACCTCTCTGTATTGAACATTTATGAGAAGCAAGAAATTGGATAAGGTGTAAAAGGGAATATGGAAGGATTCTAACACATGGCAGATATGGTTCAAATGATAAACAATCTCAGGTAATGCCTGCAAAGCAAGCAATTAGACTTTATATCAATGTTTCCTCCTCTTTTGGTTTCTAATTGCAAATTTATTAGAATTGAGATGAGATATACACAATTTTATATTAATGAAGACATTTTAAAGATGATTTTGGGTGAAATTGAATTGTATCAGGAATGTGGGCACCTGGGAAATTTTTAAAAAATGAATTAATTGATGTCTAAGGTTTATGTCTAGAAACAAGTATAAAAGAAACACAAAAGCCCAGTGCACATATGCCATCTAGTCTTAAGGCTAGTCAAATAAAAGGAATGTCTAAAGTGCTTCCTGCCTCATATTAGCACTGTGAATTTCTTTGCAAAAAGAAAATACAAAAAAGTGCCTATTTGTTATTAAAATATATTGAATGTATCTGAAAGTCTTTTTTTTTTGTGGGTTGTGGGGCTTGAACTCTGGGCTTGGGTGCTGTCCCTGTGCTCTTCAACTCAAGGCGAGTACTCTACCGCTTGAGCCACAGTGCCACTTCTGGTTTTCTAGTGGTTTACTGGAGATAAGAGTCTCATGGACTTTCCTGCCCAGGCTGGCTTTGAACCTCGTCCCTCAGATCTAAGCCTCCTGATAGCTAGGATTAAAGTGTGAGTCACTGGTACCTAGCTAAAGTCTTATTTTTTTTGATCACTGCCTTTCTCCCATTACAACTTGTCAGGAACTTACTTCATGCTCTTCATCTTTTTATCTTTAGGTGAATCAATTTTCTCCCACCAAATAGGTAGTTGCCCATTCCCATGTCCTCTATGCCTGTGATCACTGACTTATTTGGTAATCCAAAATGTGGAGGTGATCTGTTAATTGCTTTCCTACCCCCTGTTTCTAGAGTTTGGATCTATCCTTTGGATAACTCCAGAAATATGCTTCTGAAGCTTCATGTATTCAAGGATCCCCAAGATATATGGGTCAGTCTCTAAACTTCCAAGGAGAATGCCTGACATTCTTAATAACTTGCCCCTTTCTGACTTCTCCTTCTCTTCCACAAGTTAAACATTCTGATCTGTCTTTTTTTTAATGTTTTTTTTATTGTAAAAATAGTGTACAGAGGGATTACAGTTACACGAACAAGGTAATGAGTTCATTTCCTATTGAGCATGGTTACCTCCTCCTTTGTTTTCCCCTATTACCCCATCCTTTCCCACCTCCCCAACTCTTTCCTCCATCCCCCCTACAAGTTGTAAAATTGTTTTCAAGATAATGTCTTGTACATCATCTTGTTACAATGGATCCGCCTGTTTCCCTATTTAAGCATTTTGTTTTTTCCCTTCCCCTTCCCAAATTAGAAAAGTGTATAAACAAGATGCAGGGCACCAGAATCAAATACAGTGAAAACAGTGAGCAATAAAAGATCCCATCTTTTCTTTAAAAAATATATATATATACGAATCCCTTTTTATGAACACAGTTATCTACTTACAGTTCTCTCAAAGTGTTATGTATTTATTTTTCATTTTCAAGACAACTTAAAAGAAGCCTCTTTCATTTTGGGAGAGGGGGACTCCTTCTAGGATGAAGAATAATAGCATCTGTGTCTTTTTTCTTTGTAGATTTGTATTCAAGGACCACATGAATTTTAGCTTTGTTTTCTTCACAATATTTAGAACATTGCTTCCCAGACTTTCAGAACTTTGCGAGCCTTTTTGTTTTCCTACCCAGTGACAAACATACTTAAATCCAGGAGCTTCAAGCAAGTCACTTGTTACACTCTCAGATTCTGAGGTCAGGAAGTCAAGCAGGGCACAGCTTGAGCCCAGTGGTGTTTCCCTGGATCTGGGTGGTCAGCTGGGAGGACGAAAGCGCTGTGGGGTCCCGTTCAGTCCTATGTTAGGATGCTGGCCCTGTTGACTCAAAGACAGGAGCGCTCAGCCCAGCCTCTCCACTTCACTTAGCTTTCTCACATTGTGGTAGTCTCGGGGAAGTCAGACTTCTTAGTGCCTTTCAGGGTCCTCAGTGCAAGTGTTCCCACAAACACGAATGGCTTTGAGCACCCTGAACAGAAGCTAATGAGCTCTGGTGAGAGATGGAGGAATATCACAGAAGTTAGCACCCATTTTTGAAAATCCACCGCTAGTATTCTGCATGTGGGAATATCTTTGTGTAGGAAATGACTTTCACGGACTAGAGACTCTGCACATTCAGAAATTATATATCCATACATGTGCATTTGTGTTCTATGTCTTGAGAGTCTAATAATATGTACTTTGGAGTCTTGGTATTAGTATGTGTCACAAGGGAAAATATTCAATCAAAGTTTTAATATATATTCATAAATAAAGTCTCTCTGCTGACTCAGTTATACGGTCTCAGTTATACAGTGACCATAATTACATCTTAGAGAATTGAGGTAAGATTAAAGAAGACTGCACATAAGGTAAAATGTATTATGTACAGTGAGCACTAAATAAATATTAATGTGTTTTGTTTTCCCCCGTAAATCAAGCCTGCTTCTATCTGGATATAAGACAAAGAGGAGTAAAAATACATCTTGTAGTAAGAAGATGATCACTGAATTTACTAGAGTAGTTAAGGAAACCAGGAGGGCTCTAGCAAAGGGCAGAAAGATGTGACAGAACCTGGCAGTTTATGCTACTAGAGAAGAGATTTGAGGCAGGATAAGAAAAAGAAATTCCGAAGAAGTATCCATGAATAGATTAAAATTAAGGTTTATATGTTCTTTTAATTTTTAAATTGTCCAATCTTGATCCCAGGAGAAAATAATTTCGGTCTGTTTAGTGGTAATTCCCTTGGTCCTCACTAGAAGTTACTTAGCTGGGGTTTCTCAGCAGCCAGGATGCCCTATATTGAGTCTTTTCTTTATTTCCTTATCAGATCTAACTCATCATCGTGCCTTGTGAAGAGCAGCTGCAGGGTGTGCTGAATATTAATCTCAGATCAGCAGGGTGAAAGGGAAGGAATGGGCGGTCTACAGACACCCGGGAGGAAAATGACTTCAACTGATGTAGCAGCTTATGATTATTTATATCATTATTTCTGTGTTTTTAAAAACTTTCTTTTAAGGGGATTGATATCTTTGTTATGAAGGCAGAATCAAATAAATTTAACCAATAAGGGGAGAATTAAATAATGGTTTTGGAAGATGCATTTCAAGTGGTGTTAAGAAGGTTTTTAATTATGCAGGGCTGGATCTATGAAAGAGAACCCAGAGAGACCCTATTTAACTCCCCACAGGAGAAAGATTACCTCTTAATGGGATTAGTCAACATCTTCCACAAAGTGACATTGTTTACTCATTGTGCTCATGCATATAATTACACTTTGCCTGCACCTTATTGAGAAGTATACATGGACAGATTGTGTGGCTGCATGTGGATGGGTGATGTGTGTAGTATAGAATGATAGACTACGTGCAAAGATAATGTGGCTGCTGGAGCTTGCTCTGTGCCAGGCTTTACGTATATTGACACATTAAATCTGTGATCACAATAACTCTGTCAGATAGCCACTATTGATATTTCTGGTTCACAAAGAAAATTTAAATCCAGAGGACTTCAGTGACTAGCTCCAGACCAAACAGACTGTGTAAGTGGCAGAACTGGGATCCGAACCATGTGCAGTGTGGTTTCAAAGTCTGTGTGTGTCCCTGTGTGCTCCGTGAATTATGATGCTTCAATTTATAATTTTTGAATAATCAGTGGTGGGAAAGTCATATATATGTGTGTATATTTAGTAGAAATCATACTTCCAATGATAACTTTTGATCTTTCCTGGGGCTCATGGCAGCAGTCCTCTCTGGCAATGGTAGGCAGGGTCAGTGAACCACAGCTGCACTCAGTCATGAGATAACGAAGGGCCACGACTCACACTTTCCCGTGTTTTGTGTTGCCAGTGGTTTAGGACAGAGACGTTTGATGAGTATCATGAGCTACTAAATGCTCTATTATAGAGAAGGCTGTGTGTCAGATACTCTGCCTAATGGTGGTTAATAAAGTGCTGGTCTGAGCAAGTTCACAGTAGGCGAGGCTGAGCTCTGATACTTAGTAGGTTGAGGCATTCAATATTTGACTTAATGTTATTTTCAACTTACCATGGCTTATTTGTACATGATCTCATCATCAGTGAAAGAAGATTTACATATACATATATCTGTATATATGTATACATATATGCATATATAATACATATATACACATTATTACAAATACATACACACATGATGGTCACCTTTGTGGTTTGATTGCCATGGGGATGATAAATAGATAACAATTTTGACAAAGTTAATTATTTATAAAGTTACAAATATAGGTGTGGCTATGAGATATTTTCCTTCTGTTGCTATGACCTTGATGTCCCAGAGGATCTTAAAAACAGACTTTTGAAATATATCTGTAGATCAGATAATTTATTTTATCTCTGTCAGTCTTGGGGCTTGAACTCGGGGCCTGGGTGCTGTCCTGAGCCTCTTTGTGCTCAAGGCTAGAGCTCTACCACTTGAGTCACAGTGCCACTTCTGGCTTTTTTTTGAGTTGTTTGTTGGAAATAAGAATTTCACAGGGATTTTTCTGCCTAGGCTGGCTTTGAGCCGCAGTTCTCAGATCTCAGCCTCTTGAATAGCTAGGATTGAGCCACTAGTGCCCGGTGATCAGCTGATTTTAATGACACCTTATTGGTCATAAAAGACTCTTTGTCTCTTACCCTTCCACTCTCTGTCCTGTCTTATCAACCATTTAAAACAGTAGAAGAGAAGATCCAGAGATTTATTTTCTTTGATTTTTATTTCAAGAATCACATCATCCCCAGGAAGTTCAGCATTCTGATTTATAGAAGGAAGATGCGTACTATTAATTCATCTTTGGCATTAGGTCCACTCATAGGGTCATAAAATGCCATGGTTCATTATCTAGCATGTCCACATCATCTGCCTAAAGGCAATGATGCCAGGCACTTGCAAAGGGAGGGCCTGGGGAGAGGGAGTAAGAGTGATTTATTCTGTGCTGCCTTGGAATTCAGCTTTTGAAGCTTATTTGTAGAGAATACAAAAATCCATGGTTCTACCTGAAGAGAGATGAAACTCGGGAGTATTCTTCTATCACCTCTTACCTATTATTGACTGAGAGCGATTCCCTGGGGCTACCAGATCTCACGCTTTTGGTTCCCTGTCCCCAGCCCAGCTTGCCACAGCGTATCCTCAGGTGTGTTCTTTACGAAGGTCCTGGATATATCTGACAGCTGAGTGCTGAGGAGCCCTGTGTAAGGTGCTAACAGCCCTGGCTCTTACAATACAAGATAGGCTGCAGGGAACTTCTATTCCTGCAAAATACACAGCCACCAAAAAGATTAGCTGAAGGACACATGGCTCTGTCTTTGGAGAAATGTTACTGCCTAAGGAATTGTACCACATGCTTTAGTACTAAATGTATTTAATTCTCAAAGAAATAGTTTATTCCTCTTAATGACAGAGGCCATAAATAACTTAAACATGTTTCCCAAAGACAAATAGCAAATCAAACAGTAGTAAGAGTAAAAATATGGAAAATGAGACAACCCAGCCCTTCGACTCTGGAAGCTGAGGTTATGCTGGACTGAGACTTTCCTCTCTTCATCAGCATGACAGGGTGGCCTGTGGTCTCCTCAGAAAGACCTGAAATGTCACTGCTTCCATCCCAGACTATCTTTAAAATTTAGAGAGCTTCTTAATGGAGATCACTCTCAGAAATAACAATAACAAATTTTCTCAGGGAAGTTCCATGGGAAAAAAAACTAATATAACCAACATCTGGTAGAAGGAAATTAAGGACCTCTAGCATAAAGAGGTGATATGGAAATTACACTGGGTTGAGGAAGCAGAGGCCTGGTTTTAATATAGTCTCTGCTATCAGCCAGTTGTGTGACACAGATTAAATCACTTGTCCCCATAGAGCCTCCGGTTCCCAGTCTGTAAATGAGGCTCTTGGCACTTAAAGTATATTTTGAGACTCGAAGGAAAGAAGGGACATTACATTTAAGTAGTAAATTGCTGCACAAATGTAGGTGATTATATGTGTTCTGAGAGAACGGAGCACTTAGTGTTAGTGTAGAATGGCTTGAGTGCTCAGGCGTTCATCCACTGGATTGAACCTCATTAAAGGCCACGTTCATAATCTCTCTCTTTCTCTCACTCTCTTTTTCTCACTCTCACTCTGCCTCCTCTCTCGCTTTCTCTCTCTTCCTTCATCTTCTACTCTTTGGTTTAATTTCCCTGTCTACTTACTCTGTAGCATTAAAACTACAGTATTACCTTCTCACTCACCTTTGGCCATCACAATGGCTTTTTTTTCAAGTAAAATGATTATTCACCCAATTAAAACGAACACTTGGAGGAAATAATAGCCGAAATGCTCTGTAATTTTAGGTTTGCTGGAAAAAAGTATGTGTTGAGTCTTTTCCTCAGGTCAGGGTGCTTGCAGTGGAATAATGTATAATGGGTTCAGTCCAAGTTGGTCTGGCAATTTGCCTACACTCTATCGTTATAAAGTAAAATTCAGTAAAATTCATGCTTGCTCTCCAGGTCGACATAGTGAATCCAATGGGGGGTGGGAGGGAATGGAATAACCAAAATATATTTCACATACGTTCTATTCAGAATCATTTTTAACACATTTTTCCCCCTAGTTAAGTTTCAATTTACCTAGGAGTCTGTCAGGATGACAGCAACTCATTTAGAATCCATGAAGACAGCCGACAGAAAGTGCATTAAAAATTAGATTTTGAATTCAAAGAATGAAAGCTTTAAATCACTACAGTCAAGTCATTGGGACAAGATTGATACCAGATGCTATTTTGTTCACGTTATTAAGGAAGTATTCCAGCCTTGAAGAGACCTTGTCACCACATAGCTTCTGTCTATGTAAATCTATGTAAATAAGAATGAAGTGAATATATCTGTTGTCAAAGATAAAAACCATCCCATACCTCAAAGCCACAGTCTGCATCTTGGAAGGAGGACATCAAAATTGAAAATGCCCTTATAGGTCACATAAACCCAATTATGTTATGGGAGAATGGAAACTTAATAGGAGAAGGAAAGCAGGTATAGTTTAAATGCTTGAATTCTTCCATTTAAATCAAGGAGACCAAATAAGATCTCAACCCAACCACTGTTTTAATTGGTGGCCTTAGGAAAATCGCTTGGTAACCTACCAGAACTTTAGGGAACATTCATCCTCTGTGTGTGTGTGTGTGTGTGTGTGTGTGTGTGTGTGTGTGTGTGTGTGTGTTGGTGTTAGTCTTATTCAGCATCCATCTGATCCCTTTCACCTTCCATTACCGTCTCTCATTTTGTTCTCTGGGAACTACTTTTTCCTGGTGTTGCATTTTTTCTTTTAGTAGTATTAGAGGTAGAACATAGGGCTTTGTACCTGCTAGGAATGTGCTCTACCACTGAGTCACATTCTCAGCCACCTATTGGGTTTGTTCTTGATGAGATTTTTCGATTCAGGTATGCTTCCCTCCTCAGGCATTCTTGAAGCAAGACAAGTCCACTAGCCTCTTCCGGACATGGAAATAAGTTACTGACCAAAGTGGTACAGATCTAGAAAAGTTGAGGCCTGACTCATTCCGTAGAGTCACGCTGAAGATGCTGTTCATTTGTCCTGGTTGCCTCAAGCTTCCAAACCTCCTTGGGTTTTTCTGCTTTCAATGTGTGATTTTTCTTTGTTTCCTTCAGTTCTATGAGCTGCCCGATAACACTCTCCTAGAACCTGTTATGTTAGTTGCAATAGTCTCTGTTGCTTTCAACCTGAGAATCTCAGCTAATATATTACATTTATAAAATACAAATAATTATTCTTTATTCACATGATGGTTTATGATATTTTTAAATTGTTATTATGAAGATGTACAGTGGAGCTACAGTTTCATAAGTCATGAGTACAATATTTTTTTGGACATTGTTACTCCTTCCTTCTCTCCCAGTTTGATTTTTTTAAAGAATTGATATTAAAGTTACTGTCAAATTATTGTAAAGAGCCCAAATTATTTGCTTAGTTTTTGATACCTTTCCTATGTAATCTCATATCTCCACTTGACTTCTCCTGAGATGTTTGAAGGACTTCAAGAGTCAAAGGCTTCATCATCATGGAATTCTCTGGATGAGAATGTGTTCCCACCATTGATCCTGATCCATTTGGGGCTTTCATAAAATAGTCTTTTGCCTCAGAGCACACCTTCCTCAAAGTGAACCTTTGAGCTTCAGCATCTTTTCAAAACTGGAGAGGCTGAGAACTTCCTCAGACATCAACTTTTGATTCCTTTTCATTTAACAATCCTCCTGGAGTTATTCCTTTCCTCTTGAATTTTATCACGAGCAGCAGAAAGACCGATGGTCACACCTTCCTAATTAAATGCTTGAGGCTATTGCTTACAAGTCCTGCTTCCCACATTTACGATAGGGCAGAATTCAGCGGGGCTTCCTATCCTATTACTCTCTAGCTGCTCATAGTTTCAGTTAACTGTGGCTGACCACAATCCTAAAATAGTAAGTGGCAATTTCTTGGAATAAATAATTTATAAATTTTAAATTATATTACATTCTAAGTTGCATGATGCAATCTCCCACTTTACCACCTGTCCTACCATTTTTGGTTTTCCAAGAAACTGCCCTACCTACGTTGGAGAAGGGATGACCCAAGCTGGGTGACAGGTGGCTCCTGCCTTTAATTCTAGCTACTTGGGAAGCTGATATTGAGAGGATCATGGTTCAAAGCCAGTCCTATCAATGAGAGCAGGATGTGACTGTTAACTATGATGGAATGCTTTACTAAAGGACATTGTTGGGCAGGAAGCAAGACCCTGCCTTAAAAATAACCAGCAGAAAATAGGCATGGCTTAGAGGTGAGCATGGCTGCTTAGCTAGCACAAGGACCCGAGTTCTGCAAAATACAACACAACAATGTAAAGAGTCCCTGTGTGGTCACTAACTATGAAGGGCAGATTAACAAGGGGCTATGCACCATGCTGCAGATTATATAGGAGAAAGAAGAGTGTGTAAAGAAGTTCGTACCATACACGGTTTCAGACAGCCATTCAGACACTGGGGGTCTTGCCACAGCTTCCTTCCTCATTAGAAAGTGGAGACTGCCATACTTAACAAAGCTTTCCCCTGTAGTTCTCAAAATCTGCTTCTTCTTTCTTTCAGAGAACTCAGCAGTGGTTCCTTGAACAGTCATATTTTAATCAATCTTTGGTTTATGATAACATATAAATATATATATTATATTATCATATTATATATACATATATATATATATATATATATATATATATATAAACTTTCTCCTGAGCCCTCAACATCAAAAGCATTTCTACCAATTGCCTGTAGGAAGTAATCCAGGTGTTTTACCTCTTTATTCACCCATTCTAAAGCCACTTCCACAATTTTAGGTACAGTAGTTGTTGCAGAAGTTTTATTTAGGCATTTTTAGTGGTGTCAAGTTTCTGTTTAAATATATAATTTTGAGATATTTGTTACAGCTTTTAGGTATTTAGTTCTCAGGTGCTGAAATCTGCATGCTTCCTGTGGCTGTTGTTTTAAACAGCAGCCATTTGTTGACTTGAGAGTTTAAAACATAGGTGTTTAAAAAAAATAATAGTTATTCTCTCACAAATCAGGAGTCTGGAAGTCTGAAGTATGGGTTCATGAGGCTTTACTGCCTCTGGTAGCTGTAGGTGAGAATCTGTTTCTTGCATCTCACAACTTCTGATCCCTGCCAGCTTTCCTTGGCTCATAGCCACAGACCTCAAATCTCTATCTCTATGGATACATTTTCCTCTGCTTTTCTCATGTGTCAAATCTCCTTCTTATGAAGATGCCTAGGATTGTATTTAATACTCAACTCAATTATCCAAGATAATCTCACCATTTCAATATTCTCAACAGGATCAGATCTGCAGGGTTTTTTTTTGTCAAACATTCAAAAATTTTCATGAATTAGAATGCAGACATATTTTGGGAAGATCATTATTCTATTTACCATATGCTTGCTTTCATTGCTTTGCCTGCTTTGGTTCCATACAAAATTGTCTTTGTAACTCATTTTAGTATGACATTGTGGAACCTCTAAAATTTAGCTGATTGAAAGAATTTCATATAGGAAAATACTGATATTTCAATTTTAAATTTTTCTTAAGGGAATTAATTCTCTTTTGTCAATGGCATCTCTTTTAATATAAACCCATGTGGTGATCATACACACACACACAACATACACACACCCATGCACACACAGAAATTAAGAGAGAGAGGAAACAGTAAGATACCTGCCTCAGTTGAGATAATATAAATCTTTTCTAATTTTATACATTAGAACAACCAGTTAAGGATCTGATTCAATCTATAGTAAACATTAAATATTTCCAGAGTTCCTGAATATAAGGTTTTATATAAAGATGAAGATATTTAATTTGAAGTTCATCAAACCAGTGTGTACAATGAAAACTATGTACGTTTTTAGTACTCTTTAACATTAAACATTATTATATTCAAATATTATGAGTTAATTTTTTCAGTATTTAATGAATTTAAACATTTTTCTAATTTGTTCCTTTCTAGATAGTTGTCATAAATTCTTAGTCAATTTTAGCTATTCAGTTTTGCTTATTTATTTGCCTTATGATGGGTTTGTTTTCATATCTTTTGATTGTGACCTGCAGCATCTGATTTCTTGTTGTAGAATTTTCAGTATGAGGAGTATTAGGTTCCTGTGGCTGAAACAAAGCATCACATAATGAGCTTAAACAACAATAACAAAATGATATTCTTGTGGTTCTGGAGGTTAGAAATCTAGAATGAGCTGATAGGCCCGTTCTGCTACAAGTTTAGGTGAAGAACTCATTCCCTTGTCTTTACCAGCTTCCAGAGGCGGCAGCATTTATTTGCTTCTAGTCCCATTCCATTTCCTGTCTCTTTCTCTCTCTCTCTCTCTCTGCTTCTGACATCGCAATGATTTTTCAGACTGTTTCATCTTGCTCTGATAAGGATACTATAATTTTCTTGGTGCCTGATCATGTGGATTACCTAATCTAGAATGAACTCTTCATCTCAAGACTTTTAACTTAATGGCACCTGAAAATTTTCCTTTTGTCATGAATGTATTTATCCTAGGGATTAGGATATAGCTGCATTTGGAGATGAGACACTATTCAGGATATCATATTAATTTTTTAAGTATTAGAGTATTAAGTATCATCAGAGACTCACTATTTGAGTCATATTCTCTTATTCCATTTGTTTTTAATGGTTGGGTTTTTTGTTTTATTTTGGTTTTTGGTTGTGGGGTTGAACTCAAGGACCTAGGCACTGTTCCTGAGGCTCTCTGTGCCCAAGGCTAGCATGTTCTCTACCATTTGAGCCACAACACCACTTCTGGTTTTTGAGTGGTTAATTGGAGATCGTCTCACAGGGACTTTTCTGCCCAGGCTGGCTACCAACTGTAATCCTCAAATATCAGCCTCTTGAGTACCTAGGATTGCAGTCATGAGTCACCGATGCCCAGTTTATTTTTACTTTATTTTTCAGAGTCTTGCACTTGGCATGATCTAGCCCTGGGCCACCATCCTTTTACCTTTGCCTCCTGGGTAGCTGGGATTACATTACAGATATATACCACTATGCCCAGCAGAGATTTGCAAATCCCTTAATCCATGTCTTTATTGATATTTGTGGAAATTTCTCAAATGCTATTGGGAAAAGTGGCCAAAACATTTAAATATACATGGGAAATACTTTTTAATTGAGTATACTATGAGGAACAACTCCCAAGTAGAATATGAAGGAAAATATATCCTTCACTGGATACAAACGTAGACTCCATGATTCTCCTAAGGTAACATAATAAACCTTCATCCTAACTGCAAGAAGTTGACTTCTGTCTCCCCACTGCCTGGTCAGGGTTGTGTGTGCTGCCCATATACCTTTAGTGAGTAGAAGAGAAGGAAAATCAAGGCCAACATCGTGATCTGAGGAAACCAAATTAAGGAAGATGAACAGTAAACATAGACCAAGATCAAGGAAAGAGGCTCTTTAGATCTTCAACTAGAAGAGGGAAGTCCATTGGATAGGATTTGAAAGAATGTTGCATTTGGAAGACAGGGCTGCAGTTCCATGCATACTGTGCATCCAGATGGCAAGTCCATGACGTTAGTCAGCACACTTTACCTTTGTGGCAATAATGAGATTAACTCATCAACCTCTAAAATCTTGGTCAGTACTAACTCTGAACAATGAATCCTGATATTACTGATTGCTGCCTCTTTAGCTTAATCTCTTACACTTGTAGAAATATTTGTTGTAAATTCTGGGAGAATGACTTTAACACCTAACAAAATTGTTACTTCTCAGGAAGTGGTATTTATCAAGGCATGTTGCTTAGATTAATAAGAAATGTCATCAGAGAAAAAGCAGTGAATTCAATGGCAAAATATTATGTAATCTGGGCCTGAAAGATGCTGTGTGGGTAACAATATTCCCATTAAGGGAAGTTTTTACTCTTCAAATCTTGTCAGACAACATTACATGTCCCGCATAGATTTTCACTACTTCTATGACTATATTTAATGGAAAATACTCAATTATTGAAAAATGCTGAGTGATTTGGCCTTACTTAAGTGTGTTCTTTGGTTGGTATAAGAAATTTAAAAGCACTACCTTAAACTGTGGAGGAAAATTACTTCAGAGGTTCTAGAGTATCATTGCATAGGACCTAAAATAAACATTTATATGTTGCATTTCATGCATTCCTTCTTATAATCAACCAGCAAATATTTGTTAAATACTTATGTCATAGGGAACACTAAGCATTTGAAAAAGATACATTGCATTTAACGTGCCATACGAAATAGGAACTTACTGTCTAAAGTGGATAAATAAGATACTCAGTAATAAGTTCAACATTTATTTGTTTCATGAATCGTACAAAAGAAGCAATAGAAGGAGTGATTCTGATCTGAATATCAGCTCTATTGCCTTGAGTAAGTTCTTTTGACTCTCTCTGCCTTGGTCTTAGTGTTCAGTAGGCTTCATATAAATCACTCAAAGTAATACCTGCCCCAAATTAGTCTATACTTTAAGAAATCAGAACATCAATTACATTTGAGTATGAGGGTGGGGGCAGTAATAGAAAAGAACAGAGAGTCTGAAATCTTGACAGTGTTGTGTTTCTTGCACTGGACTCCAGAGACAAGAGCATACTTCCTTTGCAAAAAATAAACAAGCTGCATACTTATTAACTTTTGGTTTTCTGAATGTATATTGCTTTTTCAATAAAAAAATAGTTGTAAAATATAGTGGCTTCATAGGGCACGCTCAAGACAAATATTAGTGATATTCAAGTCATAAACCTTAGAAAGTCAAAAGTGGAGGCAATCGCTTCTGGCCGGGGTGATGGGTAACTCCTTAGGGAATATGACATTTGAACTGGATTGTCAATGTAGTGTGGAGCTAAGCATACCAAAATAAATGAAGAATACTTCTTTAAAAAAATATTACATTTATTCAGGGAAGCTTGTACACTGTGGAGTCAGTCTTTAATGTTAATATCAGCAAATACTCACCTCTCCATGACCTTTGGGATGGACACAAAACCAGAGCCTGCCTGCCAAAATGCCATATCTGTTAGCCACAGGTGACTAGCTCAAAAACAGGTACATAATGTGAGCTTGACAGTTAAGAACCCATTTAAAAGCATTAGCATTATGTTCTTAAGAAACCATCCGACACATTCTTCTATTGTTCTCTCTTTTGAGTGAATAGTCTTATTGTTGTTCTACTTTCAGATTTGGATGAAACACCATAGTAGGGGCTATGAGATCTGACTTCCTGAAAATGACAAATGATGGGGAAATGGTAGGCCAGGAGGATCTATTATTCCCCTTCTTTTTCTCAGAAGCATTTTCTTCATTCACTTCTTCCTGGGAAATCTTGGATGGCAAGTGAGCATCCTTACTGAGAATCTTGCAGCTGGGTTTCTGTGCAGCATGTTCTGAAGAAGAGTGTTAAAGCTCTGTATTGCAACATAACACATCTGTAGGTGCTTCACTTTTATTTTTTTTCCCTTAAAGTCACTACCCTGGCTTGACTCTTTCAAAGCAAAGTGAATCTTAATCTTTACTTCCAGCTCTGGTTTTTTGGGAAATCCAGTCTAGACTGGGGCCGTATTTGATATTTGTTAGAACTATTCAGAAAGAATTATTTTTATTTGTTTTTACTGTAAAGGTCATGTACAGAGGGGTTATAGTGACATCACTCAGGTAATGAGTACATTTCTTTTTGGACAGTGTCACCCCTTCCCTTGTTTCCTCCCAGATTTTGCCTCCCAACCACCCTCTCCCACAAGTTGTATAGATTCATTTTCAACATAGTATCTAGTGAATATCACTATTGCGTTAGTTCACCCTTTGTCCCACCATTTCTGTGGTCTTCCTTACCCTCTCCCAATCAGACAAACTTATATATAAGACAAAAAGGTACAGAAATTAAAAACAATGAGAGAGAAGGAAAAACAGAAAGGAAAATAACAAAAAACCTTTTGTTTTCATTTCTTGGAGTTCATTTCAATAAGCATAATTTTATATGAGCATATGCACATAAATATTGAACCCTTGTGATCCTCTCCTAAAAATATCCTCCTTTGCGCTCACTGCGTGAATGTGTATAGTCCCAAATAATTGATCATGTCCAAGTGTATTTTTGTCTGCCACACACTAAATGTAATTACAAAAGAGGAAAATTATCCAACCTATGTTTTTTGATCTGGCTTACTTTACTTTAAATAATGTTTCAAAGTGTTTACATGTCCTATGAATGGTGCATTATCATTCTGGACATTTATTCAGTAGACCATGAACAAAGCCACATTAAAGCTACCAGGACAACCATGTTTATTACAGTACTCTTTACTGTAGCCAAGATATGGAATCAACCCATGTTCCCCTCAGTGGCCAATGGATCAAGAAAATGTAGTATATATATATATATATATATATAATGGAATTCTATGTTTCCATCAGAAAGAATTCTTTTTGCTAGTTTCTTAAACCTGCAAACACAAAGTTAATGTTACCTTGAATAGAGCATTTGTCCAAAAATAAAGTCAACAGGAAAAGACACAGGGTGCTGATTAGGGACAATATTGAAGTATCTGGATAGAGATTTGATTAATGTTACTGGATATTTCAGTTATGTGAGCCATGTTCTGCTCTTTTTAGTTTTGAATGAATTATTTTTCTCTCTTTCGCAACAATAACAACAGAATCTTGTGCATATACTTTAATCATTTTAGGGCAAGGAAAAACCACTACAGATCAAGTGACACTGTCTTGTTTAGAGTTCAGCCTTGAGTTTAGAGACATTGAAAGATCAGGTTGGAAAGGCTAACTGGGATGAAATTGGATTAAACTTGAGTACTGAATCAAAAAAAAATAGGTTTCTTCCTTTTAGAAAGTAAAGATACAGGGATATATTTGAACGAAAGTAGATTAAAAGAACCATCATTAGGAGAAAGGATAAACATAGATCTATATTAGTTTTCCCTTATTGACATAACAAATGAATACTCTTAGTGGCTTAAAACAGAGATTTATTGTCTTACAAGTTTGGAGGTCAGAAGTCCAAAGCTAGTCTTTCTGAGCTAATGTCAGAGTATAAGCTCTTTCCCTCTGGGAACAATATGAGCAAACAATTTCCTTGCTTCCCCTGACTCCAGAGGCTACCCATATTCTTTAGTTTGTGGCCACTCACAGTAATGGCCAGTGAATATTTTTCATGTCATTTTAAAGTAGCTCTCTTCTTGAAATGACTCTTATCATGACAATTACCCAGATATTCCAAGGCCATTCTTTCTTTTAGAGCCAGGTAATTAAAAATCTCAGTTCCATCTGCTACCATGATTCCCTTTTCCATGGATTGTAAAATTCTCATGGTTTCCAGGGATTAGAGTTGGACATCATTTAGAGGCCATCATTTTGCTTGCTACAGTCAGAAAAAAAATTGCACCCTAAATGTTGGTCTCTTTAGCCTCATCTAGGCTAGATATTATTTCCAGGAGAAAAACAAATAATCAGATATGTTTAACTAGAAATGGACTTTAGCAGAAAAGAAGTTTAAATATGTGAAAAGTGTCATTATCCTATTTTGGGGGGTTGAGGGAGTGACAGTCCAAGGGCTTGAATTCAGGGCCTTGAGCTACTGTGCTCAAGTCTAGCACTTTGTCACTTCAGCCACAGCTCAACTTCCAGCTTTTTGGTAGTTAATTACAAAGTCACATGTACTTTTCTGCTTTGGCTTGTTTTGACCATGATCCTCAGGTCTCAAACTTGTGAGTAGCTAGTATTTATTATAAATTTAAACCACTGTGCCCGGAGTTAAGATTACTATAACAAAGAACTATTGCAGGGTTGACCCATTCACTTGGAAAATCAGTGTCAGAAGAATAACTTTTCATTTATTGTTTGTATAGTCTAAAAATTAGGCCCTGAATATAAAATGTCCTTAATTATGAGACATTTTTAAAGTCTATTTTTATCATATAAAATCACATACACAAGTTCAAGAGAAAAGAATATTACTGGAAAACGATTAGAAATTCTGTCATAGAATTTCTTTTTTAAGAAATTTCTTTTATTGTAAAGATGCTGTACAGAGGGGTTACAATCACATGAATAAGGTAATGAGTACATTTCTTTTCAAGCATTGTTACCCCCTCCTTTGTTTTTCTCCTACTATCCCTTCCTTCCCCTACCTCCCAGACTCCTCCCCCTCCCAGAAGTTGTAAAGTTCATTTCCAACATAGTGTCTTGTGAGTATCATTGTTGTAATGGGTCATTCTGGTCCTTGTTTCAGCATTTTGTTATTCCCGCTCCCCTCCCCAAATTAGATAAATGTATATACAAGATGCAGGAAACCAAAATCAAATACAGTGACAACAAGGGATATACCATGGGGGGGAGAACATACAAACAAAACAAAAAAAATCACACCATACATTAAAAACAACAACAACAACAGAAAAACCTCTTGGGTCCATATCTTGGGGTTCATAGTGGTAGACAGGGAGACATGGATCAAGATTTGTACTCCTAAATTGACATACTGAATTGAAAAGATAACAAAAAAAGATTTAATAAAAAGAAAAGCATAATCTCCAAGAAGGACCTCAAATGACTATATGCACTAAAAAAATATTGAAGTTATTTGTTTTTAAAGTGTGTCCATTATTCTAACCCCTGTCATCTTCAAGCTAACATTTAAATTAGTTTATAGTGGTTTTATTATGCTGTTTTAATATGTTGACTTCAATAAGTTTACAACATAACAAAAATTTGTGATGTAAATGAAAAGATGACAAGTCAAATTGATGTGTTTGATTTTATCGCATTTTTTTAGAGATTTTGATATTTATGAGTCAAACATTGATCTGTCCAGATGTTAAAGTATTTCATGATAATCTCACCATTTGGGGCCTTTGCTTGAAGAATCTAAAAATTAAAGATGGTAATCTCCTTTTATGTAGTCAGTGAATATCGCTAAAATAAATTATTAAAAGTTTTTCAAAGATTACTAGATGACTTTAGAACCTTTGGTAACTCTTGATAAGGATTTGAAAACTGACATCCTTTGGAGCTGCTGCTAAATAACAGACATGTTTGTGCTGTGAATGTAGCGGACAGCCATTTTCATCCATGTAAAAGGCTCAGACTGCCTCAAAGACAACACACAAAATATATTATTTTTCTGAGTATAGTCTTTAAAAAAATCTGTTAGCCATTGTTCATACAACCAATACTCAGTCTTTGTTTTAAAAAACGATATTGGTTTGTTGAACTACAATTCAAAATGACTTACAATTTAATGTTGTTTTTAAGACACTGTCGTTAATTGTAATTAATGTTTGACAGTTTGAAAGGTATCTGTTACATTAACATAATGATCTTATTACACATGAAATGCTTCATACTAAAATCAGCCTAGTTGAATTGTGAGTATTTTATTTAAAACAGGAAGAAATGTGTGAAGTTTATGTGGTTTCTTTTAGTACTAGCTAAAGAAATAGGAATTTTCCTCCCTTAGCCAAATAGTTAATGAAACATACATGTTTCTATAAAGGAAAATATACTTCCTTTTGATTTGTGGTAAACTGGAGACAGTTTAAGACTGAAATTTGCAAGGCACTGACATGCTTTATAATCTCATGCATTTACTCACAGTTAGTTGTGAGTGAGGGAAGTCACAGTCTTAGATTATGCTATGCTATTGTAAACAATATACTAAAGACATAAAAGAATAAAGTAAAATTCTGAAGCATAGATCAAGAAAGCAGCTAAGCATCTCATAGGAAATCCTCTCTCCTGCCAATCTGAAATGTCGATAGTGTCCAGGTTGTGAAACCCTTCCTTAAATCTATACTAAAAATCAAAAAGCAAATTTAAAATATCAATATATTGACTCATTAAGTTGTAACTTTCACACATGAAATGTGCAGAGGCAAACTTTATAAATGTAAACAAATCTACTTTTTGTCATGTCTCTTCATTATATAGGTTGGTGTTGATGAAAAGTTGTTTTGGAATATAGCTTTGGAATTTTTCTTTAAAAATATTTTTATTGTTATTATAAAGATGATATACAGAAGCCAAGTAATGAGTAATTCCCCTATGGACAATGTCACCCCTTTCTTTGCTAAAAATATAGAACACTTCATGAATTTGAATGTCATCCATGAGCAGGGCCATGCTAATCTTCTCTGTATCACTACAATTTTAGTGTATGTGATGCTGAGGTAAGCACTGGAATTTATGTTCTAAAGAAACATAGACTGTGTCTTCTAAAGCAAAGGAATATTGGAGTATTTGTTTTTCATGGGGATTCATTTCAAGAGATGTTTGTTTCTTGCTTTTAAAAATTGAGGAGCTGAAGTAAAGATATTAGTTTAGTATAACAGTGATTGTAGTAAGAGAATAGTTTTAAATTAGGACACTAGAAATACACAGAAATGGATACCATATGTACTCAAATTGGACTGTTATTAAAATTACCTTTTCCCATATGTGCTTGTCTATTTCCTACATATAACCATGTGTGCATGTGCAAGTATATAGTACAAATAATCTGATAGAAAAAACCACAAATCAAACTCATAGTGATATCTAATAGCTTTTTATAGAATAGTACTTTTCTAGATTCTTTATATGCCTTGTTTCTTTTAATTCCTAGAACAACTTTCTAAGTATTTTAAATCTGTGGTCTGATATCCTTCTTGTTATGTACAATGCATACCATAATTCTAATAAATACCCAAATTGACTATGTGATTTTGGTTGTGATAACTCGTGCAAACATTATATATTTAATTTCAGTTCTCCAAGAATTGCACCAAAAGCCTCTTACAGGAGAAAAATCCTATGCTTCTAGCTATAGGATCTTGTCAAATTCCTATTTATTTAAATTTATAAGAAAATTTTTTATGAAGTTTCTTCTTAAAAATCCAGTGAATAATGTAAAATGTGGCTCAAAGGTAGAGTGTTGCCTTAATCCCTATTACTATACACTCTCTCTCTCTCTCACTCACATACACACACACACACACACACACACACACACACACACACACAAATATGCCCCAGATACTCAGTAATGTAATACCTGAAAATAGTAATTACATGTTAGCTTTTGGTTCTGTGGTTGGGCATCGTGAGTTGAGATGTGTTGGGTGTCTTTTGACCTTCATTGGGTTTTCTCATGCATCTGTAGCTCTGTTTTACAGAGTTGGCTAGATATTCACTGGAGTAATGGAGAAAGCTGAGCCATGTATTTCTCTCATCTTCTAGTGGGCCAACACAATTGGTAGTGACTGGGCAACTTTGCAAAACTGAACTGATTCTCTAACTCAGAACTGGCACAGCGTCACTTCAGTTGCATGCTATTTGCAAAACTAGTCACACACAGTGCGATTCAACATGGTGGGAAATAAATTCTACCTCTTGATGAGAGAAAGCACATAGTTAAGTTGCAAAGGGTCCTTTGTAAAGGCAGGGAAATAACTACGGCCATAACTGTAACTAATCTATTGAGCTCACAAACCTGACAATTTTGTGAGACAATTTTATAGGCTCTCCTCCTGCCTAACGGTGTTTCCTGATAATATTTTGTGTTTAAATCTTGTTAAGTCTTCATTAAAAGAACCATTTCCTTTTTTCCCTCCTAAGAATGAGTGAAATTGTCTCTGAGTTGGTGTGGTCTTTGTGGACTGGTGAATGTTGAGCTGCGGCAGCTATGGGAGGTGGGTGGGTTAGAAGCCAGTCCTTTGGGTAGCAGCCACAAATGTTGGAGTCCTAGATGTACAATCTTAATCTTCTGCTCCTGGAGCAGTAGCTGGAAGTTGGAAATTCCCTCTCAACTTTATGGTGATGTGGAAAACGTTTATGGCAAGACTATGTCTCAGTTTTCCCCACTCATTTAAATGCGGGCATTTATTTGTCAGTGTGTAGAAGACTCTAGTTTCTTGATTTCTCTTAGAGGTAATCATTGCATGTGTAGTTGTTTATTTGGGGCATCTGTGTGGGTGGAGAGAGAATCCTGAGCCTAGAATTTTGCCCTTTTGGTACAATCACCCAGTATAATTCTCCAAACAACAATGTGTTTTTATCATAACATAATCATGGTAGACAACATTGTATTCTTATGATATCTGTCACCTTAAAATTATTTTATTAACATTTATGTAATTTTTAGTTATTTCTTTGTTACCATTAATTTCTTAGTATATTTTAGTGTATTTATCTCTACTAACAGACACTGAATTTTGATATGAAATATTTTATTTTTAAAAATATATTTTATTGTTATTGTAAAAATAATGTACAGATGCTAAGCGAAATGAACCCCAAGATGGGACACAAGTGGTTTTATCTTTCTTGCTGTTGTTTTTAATGTATTTTATAAGGTACCATGTGATTTTTTTTGTTTCTTTTGTACATTCTTCCCCATGGTATAACCCCTGTTTCCACTGTATTTGATTCCAGTGCTCTGTATATCATATATACATTTTTCTAATTTGGGGAGGAGAAGGGAAATAACAAAATGTTGAAATAAAAATATTTTATAAACCCAACTATCAGATAGAAACTCTTATAATTGTGGGAAATGTGAGTACAGAGTTCTGACATCTGAGTATTCAGGATACTCTCTTTTAGGAAAGAATAATCAACTTTCTTTTTTATCTACTCTGCCAAAGATTTTTAGAAAACTGAGATTGTTTTTCTTTCTCTTCTATATTCAGTTATGGGGGAAAATATAATTTGAACATTTTTCTAAGCCAGATAATTTTCAGTGAGAGAAATTTTTAACAGAAATAACATTAATGTTACACTTCACAAAGCACCTAGGGATCTTGACATTTGTAAAGTTGAACAGCAGAGGGTAAGAAATCTGAGAGAAACTGGATAAATTTTAACTGATTAAAAGCAAGTTTTCTTCAAAAGTACCTTGATTCCTATCTTAATATGGTGAAAATGGATAGTCATCTCTATCCCTGGGTTAGATTTTCTACAAAATAGTGTTACTCTGGCTGAAATTATTTGTATTATTATAAATTATATTATCTATATAGCATTATTTAACATGTTACCTAAAGAAAGCAATACCTATATCTAAAGAAAACAAAATTTTCCCTATGATGATTTCCAAATTATCTCTCACTTAATGCATTTAATATTTATTCAAAAACATTTTGAATGAAATATTTTTGTATTTTAAATAATCCTTTAAGGCAGATATGAAGTTAATTTTATAAAGAAAATACTGAGAGAATTAATGAAACAATGTTCACAATGAGACAAAATTTAATACTTAAGAGATATTTTTGGAGAGCATTTTTTAAACCACTATTGCTCTTTACAGGGCACTCATGAATCTTGATATTTATAATTGTGAAGAGAAGAAATTTGTCCAAGAAAATTGCTGAACTGACATGAGTTATGCTAAAGCACAGCTATCAGGCCAGGGTTTATTACGAAGGGATATTTGTATGTCCACATTACTTTACATGGAGATACAGTTCTGGTATTTTATGTAGGATGAATTGCTCTGGATGTGAGGCCTTAGCAAGGAAGAGCATCAACTACCCTTCCTTCCCACTTTGACTTTTGGGTTATGTAGATAACTCACTTCTAGAAGAGTTTTAGTCTAGTAAAATGGAACAAAACTAGCCCCCGGCAAGGAAAGGGCAATGCAAAGTCCAGCATCTTGTTTAGTGGTACATATTTTGGTTCTATTTCCAAGACTCTTGTATCAATCTATTTTAGAATGGGAGGTTTCCCAGGAAAATCTGGTAAGGAGCACGAGAGAAAGTTGTGTGTTTTATATTTCTTTTTGAAGACAACTGAAACTAAGAGGAAAGAAGAGAAAAAGCATTGGTATGTTTGGGTGGGAGGCCCAGGTGGAAATTATGGAGCTGGTATGGACATGGACAGAGAACTCAGACTATTGAACTAGACATACTTGTGATTGATAGTAAGGAGGAGCATGAGCTTCACTACAATTTTAAGAATATTCCTTATCCACAACATCCTTGAGGATGATACAGATAAGCCACAGTTGGCGCCTGCCTGAGCAGACAGGTCTATTATGTAAGAGAAACTACACAGAACCTGTTACCTTTCATGCTGGGAAATAAAGCATTCCTTTCCATCAAAAAAAAAAGAAATTATGGAGCTGGATATAAGCAAAGTAAATTGATAACACTAAGTTTGTAGCAGTCTTGAAAGAAAATTACTTCACCTTTAGGACCCTGTAGGAAAATTTGACACTGAAGACGTGTATATTTTTCTCTTAACTAATAGAATAACATCAGTGGAAGAAAGAGCAAAGACAAAAGAGAATAATTGATGAACCAACTACCCGACCCAATTTCTTGCTAAAGTTGGCTCACTTCTTCAGAAAGAACATATGGAGCCAGTAGGGTAACTTAAAAAAAAAAATAGAGGTGGCACCAAATCTATGACCATTCAAGCTGCAGAATTTAGATTTTTGGCAAATACAGGTCAACAAAAAAATCCCTTGGACATCAATTGTCACCAAGGAATTGCCATTGGGGGATACGAGGGAGAATTGGCACTGTTAAGAAAAAGGGAAAAGCATTGAATGAAGCCCAAATCGCCTTGGTACTGGAAATTGTGATTCGTCCTGGGAAACCAGTGATGAGTAAGATGCGGTCATCAACCCTTTCTCAGGCAGCTTCATGATGATGAAAGCAGGTTCTAAGAATTCTACCGAACAGTCCCAGAGGAATATAACCCTCTAATTCTCATTCTCTTTTATTTGTTCTCACTTGGTTACATTTTCCAGGTAACAAGTGCCATTGTGTAATAGTTTCTATTTTTTTAAGATGTGGTGTTTTACAGAAAGAATTGAACTTTTTTTTTTTATCAACCTGCATGTCAGATCTTGTAGGGATGTCAGGCCTCCTCCTGAGAAGAAATGTGAGTGGTGAATGGACACAGTGGGAAACAGCATCCTGGATTAGAAACAGGGGAATAAAATGGCAGCGGGGTTACATAGAGACTACACACTCACTTCCCCTGGCTCATAGTTCCTTTGTATTTCAGATGGCTCTCTTTGAAATCTATCGAATGTAAAAGTGACTTGTGCAATGTGATGTACTATACAAAAAGTAAGGAAAATCATACTTTGCTGTCATGATTTCTCAAGACATCTTGTACATGGAATATCATAACTGACTTACGATGCCCTAGTGAGCAAATCCTGAAGACCAAAGACCTTTATCTTGTCCCAGGATGAGTAAGCGAAAAAATCATTAATGTTTTCAAATACCAATTCCTTGAAGAATCTGTTATAATAGAGCTTAATTTATAACTTTGCTGCAGTACTGCAAAAGCCATAGTACATATGGGAAGAATGGTAGCCTGTTCTAAAAACAAGGTAAGATTCTCAGGATGTTGTATTTTTATTGATTCTGGATATTACTTTCACATGCTATCTATTTGCAAAAGACCAGTGAATAAGAACTAAGAAGAGAAATTGAAAATAAAGGAGGAAGGAAACAGAAAGAAGGGAGAAAGGAAGAGGAAAGGAAGAGGGCAGTTTTCTGTTAGCAAGTTGGGGTGTTCATGATGCACGGTTCACAGTCAGTACTTGTGGAGACACGTGTCTTGTAGCATTAATAATCTCCTTTCCACCACTTATAGGACATGAAGTGTGGGGTAAAAGGTGCATAAATGGATTAAAAACCATATCCTGAAGGTGATGTCTGGCCCACTAATATTATATGCTTCATTACCTATCTGGTTATTCACTTTTTTACTCCTGTCCTCAGGGGCCAAATCCTTGAGACATGTGATGCCGTGCTTCTGTGTAAGCATCATTGCTTATTTGCAATCATTGTTTGGACATGCTGCAGAGAACAACTTACTAAGTAGCACCTCAGATAGCAGGAACGTGGGGAAATTAATGGTAGATAAGCTCTCAACCTAGGCGTTTTTTGAGAAGCTGAAAATGTACAGTCACAGTATTGAAAGGCTCAAAAATGTTGATGATGTTACCTAATGCAGGAGTCAGCCAACTTTTTCTGTAAAACAATAGATAATAAATGGTTTAAGCTTTAAAGGCTCTATTACTCAAGTCTGCCATGATAGTGTGAAAAGCTACAGACAACACATAAAAGAATCATGTCTGTATTCACATGACATTTTACTTATTAAATCAAATCAGTGACCAATACAGAGACCACGAGACAGTGTATAATATCCATGCACTTCTAGAATTATCTTTCAACATTCCTATTACATATCCACCTTTCTCTTGAATCTTTGGTTAGCTCAATGCCATCTTGGCCAAGCCACGATGTGTGTGTGTGTGTGTGTGTGTGTGTGTGTGTGTGGTATTAATTTTAGTATTATTCTTCATTTGAATCAAAGCCCTCTTTTATCACAACCTAGTTTAGATTTAATCTGAAAATTGAAATGAAGTGGCCACATATTCTTCTTTTGAAGATGATTGCCATAAGCTTTTATTTTAAAATAAACTTTCAATGTATAAGTTTTAGCATAACAGGATTATTATAAAGATAACAGATTTTTTGTTTATCCTATAATCAGCTTCATTTTATGAACATCTTTCACTGATGCAGCATATTTGTCACACTCAGTGACCTGATGTGGACAAATTCTCATTAAGTCCATGCACTTTTTTAGATTTCCCTATTTCTCTAAATGTCCCTTTTTTCCCTCAAGATCCCATCCACTGCACAAAGTTACAATTAGTAGTGATGTTTCCTTGAAACTTCTTGTCTGTGACAAGTTCTCTGACACTGCCTGTTTGTGATGACCTTGAGATTTCTCAGGATTACTAGTCAGAGGTTTTATGGACTGTCCTTTGATTGGGACTCATTTGATGTTTATTATTATGGGCAAGCAGGGGGGATTAGAATGAAGTAAGTAAATACCATTCTCATTGAGTCTTATTAAGGACACATATTTTCTCTTTTTCTTATCATGATGTAGTGTTGTATAAAGGGATTGCAATTCAACGTGTCAGCTGATGAGTACAATGCATCTGATCAATGTCACCCCTTTCATCACTGCCCCGTCTGTCCCTACCTTACCCATCCCTGAGTTTTCCTAATAACAGTTTCACATATAAGGACACATATTTTCAATGTGAGTTATTGTGTTACTGTTGGGCAGCTGTTCATCTTGTGTTTCCCATTGGAAAGTAAATCTCTTTTCTTCCTTTCCATACTGCACTTTTACATTAGCATGCATTAATTGAATGAAAGAGATTTCATTGTGACATTTTGACACACGTATAGAATGTTTCCTGGTTATTCTTAAACTCTCTAGCACTCCTCCACATCCTACTCCTTCTTCTTAAGGTAATTTCAACAGGTTTCACATTTTTCTATTTTTTTTCTTTTTGGGTCTGGTTGTGGGGCCTGAACTCTGGGCCTGGGCGCTGTCCCTCAGCTCTTCAGCTCAAGGCTAGTGCTCTACCACTTGAGCCACAGCGCCACTTCTGGCTTTTTTCTTTTTGCTAATGTAGTGCTGAGGAATCGAACCCAGGGCCTCATGCATGCAAGGCAAGCACTCTACCACTGAGCCACCTTCCCAGCCTCACATTGTTCTATTTTCATACATGCAAATAAACCCTTTAGACAATACTCATCCCCATTCATCCTCTTTGTTAGTCTTTTCTGGTTAACTTTCCTACCTGAACCTATTTTATGTTCCTGTTAATCTTTTTTTCTAATATTTTAGTGCTGGTCCTGGGACATAAACTCAGGACCTTGGCACTATCACTGAACTTCTTTGCACAAGACCAGTGCTCTGCTACTTGAACCAGAACTGCAGTTTTAGCTTTTTATAATAAAGTAGATGGCTGAATGGAGAGGAATGTTCTTTTTCCATGAGTCTAAGTAAAGACTATGACAGTCTTTTATCCCTGGAGGGTTGCTTAGAAGGTTCTGTGCATATTCTCTGTAATTGTTCGTTCCCTCTGTGTGGCAGAGCTGTATGTTAACTTTTCTTGTATCAACTTGTTGAAGGCCCTGGAGTTAAATCCGTGAGAGTGTAGAATCCCTTCCATCATCAGCCTCAAGCAGTTCTACCTGTTTGTGAGTTCGTCAACTTTTGCTCCAGCTAAGCAGATTTTGGCTTGATCCTCTGGGGTTGTCGGCCTCCCTAGATTTCAGAGTGGTGATTTGCCCTACAAACTCTATTCATCAACGGCCCCCAAATCAGTTGTTGTCTTCCAGTTTTTGCAGCCTTTCATGTTTTAAGAATGAGAGTGATGACTTCGAAACCCTGTAAATGTTGGAGTTGAAACAGAAAGAAAGTCTGCCATATGCTTCTGAAGCTTTGTTCTCTCATTCGTCAGGTCAAATGCAATTTTTTTTATCATTCGTGATTTTCAGATCCTTTGAGAGCATGTAAAATAAAGCCAAGAATGCAATTATTTTCTTAATATAGGATAAAACCACATAGCATATAATGTTTCAGAAGCACTCTATACCAAAATAGAGAATTATTATCTCTCTTTAAAATATGGTTTCACTGAACTTATTTTAGTGGCTTTGATTTTGTCTCCATTTTCTTTGATCTTTGACCATAGTGGTGGCATATTCATGGATATTCAGATACTCGGGCTCACCAAAAATCTCATGTGTACAAGAAGTCATGATCTGCTCATCAGTATCTATTGCATGTGTGGGATTAAAGTGGATTAGGTAATTCTTACACACATTGTGAGACAATAAAATCCATCTCAACAATTTCCAAAGCATTTCACAACTTGAAAAATGTTATTGACTTTCTAGTCTGTAAGGCAAGTCTTCTGTAAAGCAAATACAAGTTCTTAGCTACTTTGTGGGATTATTAGAAGATTAGATTTACATTTTTGAAAATACTTGGTATCATGATGTGTAAATGATAAGTGAAAAGTAAATTATAACTTGTCTCATTCTTATTGGTAAGACATCTTATCTGAGTTTCTGAGAGGCTACTGCCAATCCTGATCTAATTAGAAGATGATTAAGCCATGTACTAGGCTATAAGTCTCTTTTTACCACTCTAGTCAGTACTCAACAAAACTAGTATCAATACTATTTTTAAAATAATTTCTGTTTAGTGTTATGCTTTTCAAACTCAGGGATAATTTTCAATGCTCCTGGGAATGTAATATTTTTTGATAAAGAAATTCCTCTCTTTCACGTGGTATGTTTTCCAGAAATAGAAGGTGTGCCAGGTTCCCTAAAATTCAGCCAGCGAGACCCTCCATATTCTCCATAGCTGAAGTGTGTTCACTGCAAGAAAGGACCTTGGGTGAGCACAGGCAGACAGAAGTGTAGCTCTTAATTAAATAATGCAGCAACATACGGGAATTAGCAAAGAGATTAAGAGACTAATAGAGCAGAACACAGTAACGCTGATGTAAATGGAGAGGCGCTCTATGTTAGAAAATTGTGAAGAAAAAAATGTAACCCTAGGTAAAGTGTAGAATCATAGAAGTGAGATCTGAACATGGGGTGCATGGGTCTCTAGAAGTTATTTAGTCATTATCACATTTTTATTGTAGCTATTGAGCTATTGAGAAGGCTGCTCAGATTCTTTTTAAAGCTCAAGCAAATGTGCAAACTTCCTTACCATTCATTTACTTATCCAGGCCCTTATTCCTTCCATAAATGATTGTGTGTTGAAGCTGACTTTGTGTCTTTGCTCTCATGAACAAGTCTATGTTCACAGAGTTTATGGGACACAAGACAGATGATAGTTCCTGTCCCTTGAAAAGCATAATCTTAAATATAAGGAAGTAGTAAATTCCTATAACTATTCTTCATAGTTTTCTAATAAATCCTCTGAGACATCCCAATTTCTTACTATATAACATGTTCTTAAATTAGCGGTTTTCAAGATAGTGATTCTGTTGTAGAATCTCTCCCACTTTCTTAACTAAATGTTCCTATTTTTTCTACATATCAGATTATATTTTCTTTGGAATCATAACAAAGACATTAGGTTTCCAGACAGTATTGAAGGACAAAAATGGAAAGTATCATCTTTACTGTATTTCTACATGTGCCAGACCTACGGCTTGTGCTATACATCTACAACATGAAATCTCTGAGTACATAGACTATAACTCAGGTGGTATCAGTGGCATAAGTTCTCAGAACTTATATGAATCGTGAAGGGCACAAGCTTTACACTAGCATTATAATGTGGTATTATATAAAGCTCACTCTGCAGATGAGGCTACTTGCTAGTATATGAGCAATGTTTTTCCAACTCAAGTTAGCAGAACCTATATAAAACATCATATAAACAAAGCATTATGACTACTATTATCGTGACTGCTAGTAATAACAATTATTTCTTAATATATCATTAAGATAGAAAATGGCATTGCTGTATCCAGGTGTTCAAATGATGTCTTCAGAGCTCTATTTTTCTTTCTGTCTTGCAAATTAGTTTGCTTTTCTGCTGATTTATTGGGAGGTTTTTTTTTTTTGTTCTAAAAACAGTACATTCACCAGGTACCACGTGAGACTGCAGCAGCTTGTGGATGAGAGTATGCACCTGCTCCGAGGTACTCTTCTAGTGTAGTGCCTGGGCTTTGAACGATTCACAGAACAGATACATTCATGAGAAAATATTGTAGATTGAGTTTTCGCATGATTTTTACTGAGAGGGGATGACTGCTAAGCAACATACATGTTTTGCCTCTTGAAATTTCAAATGAGCAAATGAAACTTGATTCCAAGTTTAGAATCTCTTTTTATAGCATGTGGACAAGAAAGGTGAAAACAGAGCTGTTTCATAATTGAATCCAGCTTTGTATGAGAAAATAAGAAATCCATGTCAATATTACTTGGGAAAATTGATTAGACTAGGGGTGTTTCTCCTAGCATGCGTGAGAGCCCTGGTTCAGTCTCTAGCATTGAAAAGAAGAGGAAATAAAGGAAGAGGAAAAATGGAGAGGGCAAGAGTCAGGGTGAGGGCAAGGGACGGGGGGGGGGAGAGAGATGGGGGAAGGAGATGGAGAAAGAGAGAAAGTAGAGAGAAAGGGAGAGAGCCTAAAAGACAGGAAAGCAGAAATCAATGGTACTAGTAAAAAGGTGACAGGAACAACAATACGGCTTTGAATTATAGTAGTATAGAAGGGTAATTATCCTGATAAGATATGAAAGAACAAATGTTCCCAGTGTCAGAAGTTTCATAGGTATGGTATATGTCCTAATGCAAATATACTGGTGAACAAATAGGTAAAAACTCTTGAAGATTTTGTGTCAAAACTTGCTCTGAAATGATATAGCATTTATCTTAATAATCCAAAGCCATGTGAAATTGATATGTCTATTTCTCCTTTGTGGATAACCCTGAATAAAAGGCCCATGCTGATTACAGAATGTCCCCCTTGGTTTCATAGTGAATAAATAATAAGCCAAAGTTTGTCATGTGACAGTCTGATGTCAGAATGAGGCAATTATATGCATATAGAGAAATATCACAATGAATTTCCCATGTTGAACTATAACCATGAGCTAATCCAAATTGTGGGGAAAAAGTTCAGTGTTAAAAAACTCTTCTTCTACAGAGAATGTAACAAAGACTTTGATTTGCTATACTGCAATTATGATTTTCTAAGTTGTTTTTCAAGCAAAAACAAGAGAAGCTTACGCAGCCTGTAAGGGAATGGCTATTTTAAACAAGTCATGTACAATGGCATCTTGGGGATTCTAGGTAGCTTGCTGTCTCTCTCTTGTAGTGATGGAGGAGGAAGGAATGGAAAGATATGTTGGAGAGACTTTTTTGGGGGGAGGGGAGGTCCGGTTGTGGGGCCTGAACTCTCAGCCTGGGCACTGTCCCTCAGCTCTTCAGTTCAAGGCTAGCGCTCTACCTCTTGAGCCACAGCACCACTTCCGGATTTTTTTCTTTTTGCTTATGTGGTGCTGAGGAATCGAACCCAGGGCCTCAGGCATGCAAGGCAAGCGCTCTACCACTGAGCCACCTTCCCAGCCCTGTTGGAGAGACTTTTATGCCACAGTAATGATGAAAATTCTATTTGGACTCACTGCATTTCCATGTTGTTTTCAAGCTGAAATACACAAGTAGCCATCTGTTTTAATCTGAGTTCCTTACCCTTATGCTTAGAATTTGGTCAAGGGGAAGGAGAATAAAAGATCAACTCCAAAAAAGGAATCATTGCAGTTCACAGCCTCTCACCACAGCCCATTTACTGTCTATGGTTTTATATGTTCCCTGGAAGTGTTCACATTTCAGAGCATTTAAAACAAATGAGACATTTATTAGTGTAACCTTTATTCTGCAGATGATTTAAACCATTCCAAAAGTAACTAAAAGAGGAACAGTATTTTTCTTACACTTGAGTTTTCCCCATGTCCCCACCAGCCCACAAAACGCTTCAGTAATTTTTATGCTCTGTACCTCTTTTGAAATACCTACATAAATAATCTATTGTTCTAAAGGTCACAAAGGTAGAGGATCACTTTGAAATGTCAGGAAAGTAAGTGCATTGGTAATGCAGTGCTGTAAGTTTGGACATGTCCATTACCGCTTTATGTTTAGATACAGAGAGGTTTCAGAGGCCATAATGTAGTTGACCTGTGCATGCAAGTCTTTGGATCTTGTAAGAGGCAGCGAATGTCTAATAGTGTGTGGGCTCTAACAGGTCAACCATTTTCCCCCAGGACAAAAATCATCAAGTATCTCACAGGCATGGCATTTGTGCTAGCCTTCTTGCCTCTGTTCAAAAGGGATGAAACCTCATTAAAATACCCCATCTGGAAGACACAGTTCAGCCACAGATCTATTTCAAGTTAAAGGCCACCTTGTGAACATGGCCCTAAGAGTTCACTTGCAACTTTCAAACATTCCATAAATTTGCTGTTAATAAGAAGGTTGATAAATTCTCTTTCATTTTAACTGCTGTTCGGAGCTGTCATCATTCTTGATGGATGGCATCGCCTAAAGAAGGGATTACTAAGATGTTAAATGTCACCAGAGGGTTGAATATCCCAAATTATTTTTGCATATTTCCTCAGTAACTTCTCATGGATATACTGAGGTTTAATTAGAGTTGGACTGTTTAGAAACCTCAGAGACAAAAATGGACTACAAATCTTCTATTTTACAGAAGATCCATGAGGCTATGAAGGATTCAGAAATGAGGCTGGAGCTGTGGTCTCTTCTGGATCTTCTGTATTCTCTCTGATGGAGATGCCAGGCTCCCACAAAGTAACTACTTTCCAATGGGAATTGCAGAAGGCTAAAGATCTTCAATTAAACCTAGTCCATAAATGTTTTAGCAACACAGGACTCTGTATGGTACTAAAATCAGTCAGAACCGAGCTATGTCCAGCTACAGAACTAATGACAAGGTGTATTGTGACTTTAGAAGGCTCCATCCTTCTCCAGCTCTGGTTAATGTGTAGCTCATTTCTCAAGATAGTATCCTAAGTAGGACTTTGACTGAAATATTTTGTCTAATCCTAGCTATCCTGAATGTACATATCTTCTGTAGCAGAAGATATTCTGGAGTATTTCCAGCAGACTCAATCATTTTCTGTGGTCTTTCTTTACTAGTCCCAAATTCTAGTAATCCTTCATGGTGACTCATGATCATGAACCTGTCACTCTAACTTGGTGAAAAGCCAGCAGGTTTCTGGTGTGCAGAGCAAGTTCTAAAGCACTTACTGGGTGTCACATGATGTTTGTTCCTCCACAGTGCTGCAGATAATATTAGTCTCATTTCTCAGAGGAAGAAAGGGAAAAAAGGGAGGTTTCTTAACTTGTCCATACAGATGATACCAAAGTCCAAGATATTACCTAGTTAGTATGTGGAAGAACTTCCTTTGAACATATGACCAACTTAGCTAATGAAGAACGCAATTTGGGACTGAGGATATAGTTCAATGGTAGGGTACTTACCTACCATGTGTGAAGCCCGGAATTTGATTCTGAGCACTGCAAAATAAAGAAAATCAGACAAAAATTCCAATTTTACAAAGCATATCAAACCTGCCTAAAAAGGTATCTATCATTATTTGGTTTTCCCTGCCTATGTATATGTGTGTATTATGCACACACACACACACACACACACACACACACACACACACACACACACACACACACACATTATAAGGGGAAGAAAAAGTCTCCAAGAGAATTCATGTGTTTCCTTATAATAGTTTCAACTATATATTTAAGTATAAAACAAAAAGATAATGTGAAATGGTGAATGGTTTTTTTCCGTCTTAGGATGAAAGAGTTGTTTCACATCTTCTAATGGAAACATCAACAGAGAGAAAATAAAAGAAGGTCAGACTTAAAGTGTTTATGGGCCAGGATAGGCTCATGGCAAAAAATGAAATGAGATCATGGCTACTGTGCAGCAAACTTTCAAAGAATTCCAACATGGGAATGTGAGTTCCCATTGGGGCCTGCATCAATTTATTCTTCTTTCCAGCCTCATGTCTTTCTACTCTTTTTTTTTTACATTTTTAACTGTAAAATTGCTGTACAGAGGGGTTACAGTTCCATGAGCAAGGTAATGAGTACATTTCCTATTGAGCACTGTTGCCTCCTCCTTTGTTTTCCCTTACCATCCGTTCCCTCTCACCTCCACAACTATCTCCCCACCCTACTGAAGTCGTAAAGTTCCTTTTCAACATAGTGTTACAATGGGTCAACCTGTATCCTTATTTGAGCATTTTGTTTTTCCCTTCCTCTCCCCGAATTAGAGAAGTGTATATACAAGATGCAGAGCACTGACATCAAATACAGTGAAAACAGGGGTTATACCATGGGGGAGAAACAAAGAAACAAAAAAAATCACATGGTACATTATAAATATATTAGAAGCAATAGCAAGAAAGAAAAAAGATAGTTGTATCCCTATCTTGGGGTTCATTTCACTTAACATCATCTTATTGTTTTTTCCTTTTAAGTTGATTTTTTAAATTATTTTTATTTTTTGTGAACATACTGTACAGAGGGGTTACAATTACATGGGCAAGATAATGAGTACATTTTATCAAGCATTGCATCTTATATAGTCATATGTACATAGCTTTTGGCCTTTTCTGCTTGTCCTACACATGTACTAGTTATTGCAAATAAGAGAAACCATGGGACCTATGTTTCTTTGGGCCTGGCTTACTTCTGACTTACTATAATTTTTTCCAAGTCTTTCCATTTCCTAACTAATGGGGCAGTGTCATTCTTTCTGATGGAGGCATAGAATTTTATTGTGTATATATACCACATTTTCTTGATCCATTCATCTACTGAGGGGCATCTGGGTTGGTTCCATCTCTTTCTACTCTTAAGCCCATCTGCTCTTCATCAGTCCACACCAGGCTTGCTGCTACCTCTGGAACAGGCTGGCATTTTCGTATTTCAGCATTCACTGCCTGGAAGAATCTCTCCTCCCACAAATCTCCATAACTAACACTTTCAAGTTTGTGCTTCAATAACATTTAATCAGGAAGCACTTTCCTGGTACCACCCTTGTCACTCTGATTTATTTTTTAATTCTCCGCAATATGTGCCATCATGCCATCTGCCTACTTGTATTATTTTATCCTACCTGCCTCCCTCCCTAGAACTGAGCTTGATGAAAGCAAGAACTTTGAGTGTTTTGTTACCTTTTGTATCCTTAGCATATGGAAGAGCCCCTGGCATAGAGGAGGTTCTCAGTAAATGTTAATCTAATGTCTGGGCTGCTGTGACCACCTATACCAGGTTGCCGTTCTTCAAAATGTCACTGTAGGCCTTGTGGGCTCCCAATCTTACCTGCTTATTTCCATGGCTATGCCTATAAAGACAGAGACAAAGCAGTAAAGAAATGATTATTTTTTAACTAGAAAGACAAGTTGTCTGAGTGTTGATTATAAGGACTCACATTGCACTAGAATCAAAGTTATGCAACTTAAAATTTGCAAGCACCTGTGATAAAGGTGTTACCAGGTGTATTTTACAGTTAGGAATCTGAGACTCAGAGATGTTATGTAACTTGCCCAAGGTCATCCATCAGGAAACCGTGTGGTTTGAATTGAAAACTCTTTGTCCTTATGCTCTCCTTCCTGTCTAGTGCTGATAGTCTGAATATCAGCAATAACAAAACTAAGCACATCTATTTTGAATTGAGGCCATGCCCTTCACAAACTGAAAAATTACAAAAAAGCAACTCTAACATTGTACAATAACATATACATCACATACACAATAGAAACATAACCCAGTCTCTATGATAATATTTTGATCAGTTTGCACATGAAACTCTTTTCTGTACCATGGCCAACAAGATACTTCTATGTCTAAGCTAATTATAGGAACAAATTGGGAAAATTCAGGTCTTGGAAGAAAGCTGAGTAATACCTACTGTGTTTCCATCTAACATATACTAAATCCTCTCTTTAAATTTCTTGACAACTTCTTTAGAAATTTCTTTCCCTCTCTCATGCTTCATGATTTATTTACTTATCCATTAATTAAAACATATTGATTTTGATGCCTGTTACATGCCAAACCTAGCACTAAGTGAAAAAACTGTTCAGATTCTCTACACTTAAGAAGCCTGCAGTGTGGTTTGGTAAATAAATCAAAGCAAGCAAATAAACAATCATCTAATTTTACATGCATTGTAAACAGTATGAAAGCCTCAAGATGTAACCACAGAGAATAATTCGTCAGGGATTCCTCCTAAATAATGTGGAAGGTGAAGATGTTTTGAGTTGGAAATGTTTACAATGAAGCATGAAGGAGAAGGAAGAGTTAGATATATGAATGCTGAGGAGAAAGTATTTCCATAGGGAGCAGTAAATATCCAAGTTCTAACTCTAGCTAGCTCAGTAGTCATGAAAATCTAAATGGAAACTGAGGACCTAAAGTAGGATGGGAGCCTTAATCTGTTCTCTGTTGCAATACATGCGGGATGGATAAAGAATAAAGGGTTATGTATCTCATAGTTTTATTGGTGGGAAAGTCTAAGAGTGTGGTATGGACATTTGGTGAGGTCCGCTTGCTGTATCATAGCATGGTTGAGAACATCACATGAGGAGATGGGGACATGATCAAGAAAGCTTACTTCTTCTTTTTTTGTTTTTTTTTTTTTTAGTGAAGCCATGATAAACTACAAATCCATGAGCAGAACATCCACTGGTAGGACAGAGCCTTCATGAACCAATCAGTTCTTAAAGAACCAAGGCTCAACCTTAGAAAACTTCATGAATTTAGGAGCGGACAAGACATATTTAAACCACAGCAGCAGATAAATGGGAGAATGAAATGTGGATATTGAAGTCTGCAGGTGCCAGAGTATAGATCTTGTAAGATCTTTGTGTTTTGGGTTTTTTTTTTGTACATTCAATTCTTAATGTTAACACTACATTGGGTTTTCAGCACTAGGCTAAAGAGCCAGAATTGTAAACTTACGACACATTCACTATGTTTCCTGAGAAGAGAACTAGTTTTCAGAACTAGGAGTTTGTTAGGGTCAATTTATGTTGTAGATGAAAAATGAAGATGAGTGGTCTCTAACCCTACCAGCTTAATGCCTGTAGCCTGATGGATTCGTTGTGACAATTTTCCTTAAAGAATGTGTTTTACTTCTAGACTGGTCATGCTGGTCACTCTCTCTTCTTACAGATGGGTTACATTTGTGAATTTAACTTATATAGGAGGAGAAGGATATGATTGAGTTTGTTTCCCTACAGAACTAGTAGCAGGAAGAAAAATGAATGACAATCAAATTTTCTAAAAACATAATAATAATAGTAAAAAATAATCTGCGCAGCTGTTGAAAATACAGAACTTTTTCTCACTATCCCCTACTCGTTTTTCTTCCTGCCATCTCATTTTGTAATGTATTTATGCACAGCAGTGTCTATGGAGCTAACAGTTTCCTCAGAAATGCAAAAAGGATGTGAAATAGAAAAGCATTTCCTTAATAATTCTAATAGAGGAAATGGAAAGATATGTATTTATGGACTCATTTCTATCTCCTGGATATAATGAAAGATTTTTTTTACAAGAGTTATCTTATATATTTGTGGTTATATCCTCAGATTAGGAAACAGATGTTTCCCAGAGGTTCCAACCATGGTTATATGTACAGCCCATCCCACAGTACACCAAATATCAAAATCTTATCAATATGTCACATAGTTTCTTACTTAAAAATGGAGAAAATTATTTACAATATGTTTTGGCTTTCTAAGTTTTTACTAGCACTGTAACCATAAGAAACCATAAAATTTGCCTGGACACTGGGGGCTCTCGCCTGTAATCCTAGCTAGTTGGGAGGCTGAGATCTGAGGATCATGGTTCAAATCCAGCCCAGGCAGGAAAGTCCTTGTGACTCTGATCTCCAATTAACCAAACAAAACAAAGCCAGAAATGGAGCTGTGGCTCGAGTGGCAGAGCCTCAGCCCTCTGTGAAAAAGCTAAGGGATAGTATCCAGGTCCTTGGTTCCATCCCCACTACTGGTAGATGTGTGAGTGTGTGCATGTGTGCACAAACACACATGCAGAAAAAACTATAAAGGCTCATGATTTTAAGATATTTCTAAAACATGTATAACATTTGTAGCCTCTCCATCCTACTCTGGAACAATGCAAAGCTAGCTCTGTGTTTGATAACTTCTAGTGTGTTACTTTGGCATTATAAATTGTGGGTACTTCAGTTTTCAGCACAATAAGTGGCTCAGGGAAGACTAACAGGAAAGTGGTAGATGGAGGATTATGAGTCTGACATGATAAAAATCAGTGTATAAAATGGCAATCTGACTCCTATGCTCATTTAGGCATTATTTATAGTGGCCAAGGTATGACAGCAACCTAAGTGTCCATTAGTGTGTGAATGGATGAAGTATGGCAGATACACATGGTGAAATACTATTCAGCCTGTAAACATGAGGACCATCTTACCATTTGCAGCAATATGGATGACATTCAAGGACATTATGTCAAGTGAAACAATCCAGTTCTCAGAAGACAAGTACCACCTGATCTCTCATGTGGAATCTAAACAAATGACATTTGTAGGAAGGAGCAAAGATAGAATGAATGGTAGTACCAGGGAAGGGACGCAGGGAGTGCTGTTTGTCAAAAGGTATAAAGTTAGGCACATTATTCTCTGTAGATCTATTTTATTATTACATCTTGTCTCAGGTAATAATGACATGTTTTATGTTTCGGATTTGTGAAGAGATTAGAGGTAAAGTGAGCTGGTGCATTTGTACATTACCTTGGCTCAACCATTTCACAGCATAGCCTCTCCATCCTACTTTGGAACCTGTCGCAACCTCACATTGAACTATACAATGTATGAAATTTTCATTTGCCATTTAAAGACAAGGAGGACCGCAGTCCAAGCTAGGCTGAGCATAAATGTGAGACCTTGCTCTAAAACCAAGACAAAAAGGGCTGGAAGCATGGCTCAAGTTGTAGAACAACTGCTTGGCAAACAAGTCCTTTCTTCAGATTCCAGTACCACTAAAGACATTTTGCTTTTCAAACGGTATCATTACAAGATGAAAACTCAATCACAGAGTAGGAGAAAATATTTCTTCTTAAATTTTATTTTATTGTAAAGAAGCTGTACAGAGGGGTTACAGTTACATGAGTAAGGCAATGAGCACATTTTTTGTTGAGCATTGTGACCTCCTCTTTTGTTTTTCCCCAACATTCCTTTCTCTCCCCCACTTTCTCCCCCGATGTTGTAAAGTTCCTTTCCAACATAGTGTCTTGTGAGTATCCTTGTTGCAATGGGCTAGAGAAAATACTTCTAATACTTGTAATTGATAAGGTTGATATCCAGATTAAGACATCACATGTAAAACTAAATAAAGAGCTAAACAATGTAAAATATAAGGAAACCTAGACTTGAATTGTCACCTCACATGTGTATGAAAAGGAGCTCAGCATCCTTAGTCACCACCACCTGACATACGATTTCATATTCATTCCAGTGAACAATAATAACAGCAATGACACTCTGGCGATGTTAATTGTCACAGCCTTATAATTAGTAGCAGAAAGTAGTGAACCTAAAGGTAAAAACACACGGACATTTCTCATACATTCAAAGAGACAATCCATAATCTAAGGACCATAGGATTTTAAAGCATAGCTAAAAAGTACTTACTGTGCTTCAAAATTCATGGGAGTTTATAAGAAGAAAAAATTTAGAAAACTTCCAGTTTATCAACAGATGAACACATTAACCCATTATGGCATCTAAACAATAGAGTGCTACTTATAAATTAGTTAAGTAATGATACAAATTGAATTAATGAATGTAAAAGTATTCTTGAAGGTCAAAAAAGAAAACACACTGTATGATTCCATTTCTGTCAAACTTATAAACATGCCAAAACTGTGCTATGCTGGTGGGGCAGTGGTTTCTTCTTAGTGAGGGGTCAAATGACTGGCATGATGAAAATATTCTCTGTATTAATATTCTGTAATTACTCTGTTAAATATTCTCTGGTGATGGAGGTAAGACTCATTGATGTGCACATGTAAATTGTGTTACTTTTAAAAATGAAAGATGTACTTCCAAAATAAGTGATTAAAAAATTTCTGCTTGACCTTATCAGAGAAATAATCCCTTTGCTTCTCTGTTTTGTTTTCCTTTTGGAGTATAATTGTTACTTGATCTATGAGATAACTTGGGAAAGAACAGCTAAGTAATCAGTTAATATTATTAATCACAGATATGGTCTTTTTGGTCTTCTTTGGAATTTTAGATCCAAAATCTATAGGGATTTAGGAGGTCCCATGGCAGAGAAAGAAGATGTCATTTGTAGTCACAGTCACAAGTGTGAACTAGAGTTTGTGAGCTAGAGTTGGAAGAAATAGATTCACCTCTTGGAATCTCACTAGCTTCATTTATTCAATGAAAACAGTCTCTATCTGAATCTACCACATAATTGGAAATATCAAAAAATGGTATTCATAGAATTTTAGCTGAAGTTTACTAGTAATTTTGCTTTTAAAAATAAATAGTTGAAAAGGTTGGACAAATGGGATTGCATGAAATTGCAGAGCTTCTGCATGGCAAAGGACATAGCTAGTAAGATCAATAGAAAGCCCAAGGATTGGGAGAAGATCTTCACTAGCCATACAATGGACAAGGGTCTCATATGTAAAATATACCTGGGACTCAAAAAATTAAATCTCCCAAAAACAAATCCTCAAAGAAACAACTGCCCAATAAATAAGTGGGCTAAAGACTTAAAGAGAAATTTCTCTAAAGAGGAAAGAAGGATGGCCAATAGACACATGAAGAAATGCTCAACCTCTCTAGCCAAAAAGGAATGCAAATCAAAACAATCTCAATGTTGAGATACCACCTCACCCCAGTTAGAATGGCTAGAATCAAGAACTCTAATAACAGCAGGTGCTGGAGGGGGTGTGGACAGAAGGGGGAACCCTACTGCATTGTTGGTGGGAGTGTAAACTTGTTCAACCACTTTGGAAAGCAGTATGGAGGTTCCTCAAAGGAGTCCACATAGAGCTCCCCTATAACTCAGCAATCCCACTTTTGAACTTTTACCCAAATGATCACAGACAAGACCATACTAAAGCTGCCAGCACAACTATGTTTATTGCAGCATTATTTACCATAGCTAAGATATGGAACCAATGCAGGTGCCCCTCAGTAGATGAATGGATCAAGAAAATGTGGTCTATATATTTTAACTCACAACCTGATACCCTTATGTCATCCATTTCTTCTTATATGGCCTATCTAATAAGAGCTGTGTTGTCAAACTTTTAGCAAATAACTCAGAAATCATTGCCAAGTACAATTCGTTCCTGACACAGGATTTGTGACCCAGAACAAGAGTAAATATTTTTGTATATTTTAACACATTGCAGCTTCTTGAATGGAAATGATTAATCCACGAGGACAAAACAGTTGCTGTGTTGTTTTGAATCGTCACTACTTCCACAGTACTACTGGGAAATCAGGAAGTCATTTTTTTATTCATCAATACTTTCATTCAGTCTGCTGAATTTTTCAACAAATACTTAGTGAACTTTTAGTGTACTGTGTGATAGATGTAATTTAAAATAGAAGCATTTCTTTTTGTTGTTCTTATTGGTCGTAGGACTTGAACTCTGGGCCTGGACGCTGTCCCTCAGCTCTTCAGCTAAGGTGAACACTCTACCACTTGAGCCACGGCACCACTTCCGATTTTCTAGTGGTTAATTGTAAATAAGTCTAGTAGGCTTTCCTGCCCAGGCTGGCTTTGAAACATGATCCTCAGATCTCAGCCTCCTGAGTAGCTAGGATTGCAGGCGTGAGCCACTGGTGCTGGGCTTAGAAGCATTTCTTTTATATTTTTAATAATCCTGGCCAAGCGACAGTCACACATGGATTCTTTGCTAAAACTTTTGTGGTTGTGAAATGTTATTAACTTGATGCCAGGATTCTCTGGCAATCCTTTACACAAGCAGTTCTCAGAATACTCAGGGTAGAAATAGAAGCCCTCTGGGGGTCCTGGGGCACACCAGCACTGGGTAATCCTCTGTAAGAAGATAGCCTTGTCCCAAAAGTGGGAATGTTACAATGTTGAGTTACAGTGTTGACTGTTACAATTGTCGAGGCCGGGGATCCCACTCACAGTGGTACCTTCAGGACTTCAGCCAAGGAGCAGCAGCAGGCGTTGTTTGTTCACAGATTTGTAGCACTGTACTAACAAGGCCTTTTAACAATTAATTACACCCCTGTCTTACAAGTGTGAATGTTCTGATTTGTGAACTTTCTGAAGAACTTCAGGGAAATTTAAATTGCCTTCCAACAACTACCCAGTTCACTGCCCTGCACTGTGCAAATTTGATATTAAATGATCAAATGTGAACCCCAGACCCCGTGAGGTCATGAAATCTCTTGATTTGGGACCAGGTGTATAGAGATGTTCAATTATTGAATAATTAGTTTGGAAACAATAACTAGTGTAGTTTAATCCTCTTGCTGATTTCCTAATGTTTATTAATTTAAGCACCTGTGTCTTCCTGTAGCACTTTCCTGCAGAATGCTTACTGGGATACGCATAGCATGTAAATTTGCAGTGAATATAATTACCTTTTTTGCAGCTCACTCCAGGTGCCTAAGTGAGCAGAAATGAATTATGACTTTAATTGTCAGAAAGGTTTCAATATTCTGAATCTAATTATTTCAAAATTGTTTAAATTCCTAGCTAAGCAATAATCTGTTAGTGTTAATTAAAACACCAAAATATGATATTTTTTTAGGATAACCAAATATTCTGTTAAGGAAAAATTCAGAAAAACAACTTTACAGTGGAGGGGTGCATACTTAATTGGTTCTCAGAATATTTCAAGGATGATTGAAGTTGGAGATGAATTTCGTAGGCCTTCAGCAAGGTCTCTAGTTGTAGGGTTTTTTTTTCCCGACCTTCCCAGTTCTTTGTCCTCGGGACTGAAATGTTCATCACTGTAGAGGAATATCCCATTGACAATTACAATTCACAATCAAAGTTAGACTCGTTTCCTTTCTTTCAAACCATCTCAATAAATTGCCCTAGTATTCCATGCAATTAGATATGGGAAAAGGATCCTAGATTTGTCTACAGTCCTTCAGCCTCGCATCTGTTAATTACTAATGTTTCCTCAGGCACATCACCAAATTCCCAGCCAGACTTGGGCTGTGTCTGGTCTGCATATGACACTAGTGTTTCCCTACTGAGTAATCTTCTAACCACAGGAATACTTATTCTCAGGTCCAGGTTGTGATATACACACTTGCCTTTAAACATCACTTATTTTTTCCAATGTGTAATTTAAAACAAGAGGAGGCTAAAACATATCCCAAAAATGAGTTGATGAAGAACTGAGAATGGAAGGAGGGATTTTTCAATGCTGAAGGAAACAAAGACAGTCATACTAAAATTGTCCTGGAGATCAGTGTTTTTTTGGTGGCATCTGGTTCATGAAATATATTAAACCAGTCATTTCATGTGACACTTGCAAAGAAGAAAACTTCAATGGCCGTAAACACACATACCACAGTTTAGTATCTTACTGACAGTGAACTACCCATATATTTGTCTCATTTGTTCAAGTGCCTGTTCATACAGTGACATTTGAAAAAAGCATGCAGTCTTATAGCACAATTATGGCAGATTCCCTGGGTCATTAATGCACACTTTCATTTAGAGTCAGACAGTGGATTTACATGTAAAAAGTTAAATTTGTTAAAGCACTCTGTTGGTACATACTTATTTGAAAAAGACTAAATTTCTTTTCCAAACCAGAAATAAAATGGATAAACTGATCTTTCAAAAAGTAATAAAATAAGAAGTTTTTTATTTTAATGGAGTTCTGCAGGGGCTCACCATTATGTGGGATAACATATTACACCACTTGTAATAGTGTGTGTTGAAATGACAGGAAATAAACAGCAGGATTGAAATAAGAATGAGGTGGTCTGCACACAGCATTTCTTAGAAACATAATTACAGCATCATCGAAGCGTGAAGGTAGCCGCACATATTTGTAGCCCCTGCAATCGGTGTAATTGTCCTGCTATTCCCTCTGCATACCCTCCTTAGGTGGAGATACTGGGGGTGTTGCTGCCGGAATGGTGCTGCTAATGCCTGTTTGCTCTCCCCAGCCTGGGAAATCATTCTTGTTCTTCTCCTGTCTGCCTATCGCTACTATATCTTTCAGTGCTGTTTCTAGAGCAGATTCAACTATGAATCAGACTTCCAGAATTTCCATCTGGAGAGATAAAAACCTATAAAGAAAGAATCTGAAGAGTTTTTGATCTTACAGTTGTTATTCTTTCTTAATCCTGTGTGAGTCCAATCCTGAATACCTACCTTCCCACTTTCTATTTGCTTGGTTGTCATCAGCAGCAATTGTATTCTGGAGGACTGGCTTAGAGACCTTGGACAAGTAGGCAAGAACGCTGAGGAAGAGACATAAGAAGAGTCTTTACAAATTGCTGAAGTTAATTGGGGGTGCATTCTAAAGAGTGTTTCATAAATCTCCCTTCCAATAGTTCTTTTACCAAAGAAAATATATAGTCATTCTGGAATCAGTTACTTTGTTTTCACTGAGAACTCTTTTATGATTTTATTTTTAGCTTTAAGTAGTTGTACAAAGGAGATGCTGCTCAACAAGTGAATACAATGAAACATGAACAACATCATCCCTTTCCTCATTCTTTCCCATCTCTCCAAACCCGCCCCTACACTGAGAACTCTATGTATGCATTATGTTGATATGGTTACCTTTAGCCTTGACAATGAAAAAATCCCCTAGCTATGAAACTCCAGTAATCAAATTGATCTTTACGTAACAAGAGTAGAGATGATGAAGGCTGAGGTGTTGTTATAGACATCACTTGAAGGAATAAGTTGCGTATTTTTATGTCATATATGATGACAGTTAAACATCCATTCTTGTTTCAACAGAATAGAGAACACATATTTTGCAAAAGTTATCATCTCCATTAAGAGATTGCTTCTATGGGCTGGGAAGGTGGCTCAGTGGTAGAGCGCTTGCCTTGCATGCATGAGACCCTGGGTTGATTCCTCAGCACCACATAAGCAAAAAGAAAAAAGCCGGAAGTGGTGCTGTGGCTCAAGTGGTAGAGCG